>NC_067437.1:8047500-8275000 GCF_009764475.1 Pristis pectinata
GCGAGGAGTTGATCTGTACATTGTGCATTCACTGGTGAACTCATTCTGACCATTTGACAGAAGGAAGGTCATTGATGAAGAGCTGAAGATGCCTGTCCTAGGGCACTGCCTGAGGAACTCCTGCAGTGATGTCCTGGGAGCGGGATGTTTGACCTTCAACAACACAACCATCTTCCCTTGTGTGAGGTACAACTCTGACCATTGAAGTGTTTTCCCCCTGATGCCCATTGACAACAGTTTTGCAAGGAAGCCTTGATGCCACAATGGTTCAAATGCTACCTTGAGGTAAGGGACAGACACTCTCAAACCATCTCTAGGATTGACTGTGTTTCGTCCAAGGCTGTGCTGAGATCTGGAGCCAAGAGGTCCTGGTGGAATTTAAACTGGGCATTGATGAGCAGGTTACTCGTGAGTAAGTGCTGCTTGATGGCACTGTCACTTGGAGGGTGATTCCGAGTAGACTGATGGGGCAGTAATTAGTTTGATTTACCGTGTGTTTTGGGGACAGTACATGCCTGGTATTACCATGTCTGTTAGGAGCTGGCAATTAGCCATATAGGGGAAATATAACATGTTGGTTGGATAGGACAGTTGAAAAGAGTGAATTTCAACACAACTGGAGTTACAGACACTTGCTGGACGGCTAATTAATCAGCCTAATAGTTCTTACTGTTCCTTCCTGCACAATCTGGAGAGATTGAAGAAATGTGTCTGTGAAAGGGACAAACATCCAGTCCAAGTACCAAGGGACGCTATTGTTATGATTCTGGGTTATGTACAGGTACACAAAATATGAGTCACGTTCCATGGAAACTGCCCAGTTTCTGGGAAAGAATGGTGTCACTGAAGGTAAGGAAGTTTCTGCACCAGTTTTTAAACAGAGATAAAGGCTCGTGAGACGTGAAGAAAGTAAAGGAAAGGCATATGTCAATGCTGTATTGTTTAAGTGTGGCCCAGTGTAGGAAAGGTGGGCAAGCGGTTTGTGCACAGCAAGCTCCCACAAACGCAATGAAATAATGACCACCTTCCCTGCTCTTCTTCTGAACAGCGCCATGGGATCCATTACGTGTAGCTGAGAGGACAGACGGAGCCTCGGACTGACATCTCATCCAGAAAACGGTACCTCCAACAGTGCAACCCAGCCTCAGTACTCCCCGTACTGCAGAGAAACGTCTATGCTTCGACCAATTCCACGTCCCTGCTTCACAACTTGCTGTAAGTTTTGCTTTTTAATTGTAGATAATATAGAAGTAACGCAGTAAATGAAAAAATAGGGGGCAGAATAAGGACTGAATTCTCCTCATGGTGCAATTGATTTTTGCTTTTACCTGGTGAAGATGTTGTTGTATCAGGGGATGATGTCTGCTATCTAACAGTACTGGAGGAAGGGGTGGGTATTAACTGCCCTGAGAGGTGTTCCCTGACCACACTCAAGTTTGGCAGCACTGGGACTGCAGGGCAGAGTAGGGACAGCGTTTGGCCATGTGGACAGGACCAGTGGGTGTTTGGGGGTTATCCTTTGATGTAGGGGAGTGGTGGGATCATATGGAGTTTGGATTATTCCCCTTGAGGACTGTCAGCAGCTGGAGAAAGAAAGAGCATGAGTTTGGGATAAACATGTGGGTGGGGAGGTCCCAGGTTCGTCAGTCACTGGGGGTAGGGTAGAGATACGGGAGGTAAGGTCCTGAGTTTCCTAAACCTATGCTGGACACAGTAACAGAGGGACACAGTAAGGAGCCAAACTCCAAACGACTAGAAGGGTTTAGCATCTGCACCTCCCTCCTGCATCAGATCAAAGGATAGCTCCCAGCCACACAGCCCATCCTGTCCCTGTTCCACACTGCCATTACAGTGCTGCTACGTTTGAGGTTCCTCAGGTCCTCCAAAGCCTCACCTCTCAGTGCGGTTAATGGCCCCCATTCTACCAGAGGCCACCTCCCTGACACAACAACCTCTCCATCCATCTGCATCAGTGGAAACCACAAGATCATAATTACACATGAAGGACCTTGAAGAGATGAGAGATAGTGACAGGCATTCTCTGGCAGAGTAGGAGAGACACCGGTGGGCTGGAGGGCACTGTTGACTGAGACAGAAGGTTATAGCTTTTGAGAAAATATTCTGAGGTGATTGTGTAAAGTTTAGTCCTGAAAATGTCTGGCTCACAGGAAAGGAGCCTGTCTGAAATTGAGACACCACTGATAATGACAGTTATGCTGCTGACTGTGGGTTTGAAACGTGCTCCGTGAAATCCCTCCTGTTACTGACAAATCAAACGGCTTGCATTTATATTGGAAATGGTTTATTATTATTGTCACTTGTACCGAGGTACAGTGAAAAACTTGTCTTGCATACCGATCGTACGGGTCAATTCATTACACAGTGCATTGAGTACAAGGTAAAACAATAACAGAGTTGAAAAGAAGTAATGAGTGCATCACCATCTGCAGTTTCAAATGTCCAGAGTGCTTTACAGCCATTGATGTACTGTGGCAGTTGGTTTGTGCACAGAAAGATCTCACTGGCAGCCACATGTTAATGTTGGAAATGAGGCATCGGTTGAGAGATAAACAACCCTCTGGCTCCTCTCTCACAAGCTGTACATGTGAGAAAGCAGACAGGACCTCAGCTGAGACATGGCACCTAGTGTGTCAGCCGAGGTTTTGTGCAAGGATCTCTGCAGTGCAATAAACAAAAGTGGGTGAGGGATCTCTAGGTATAACCTGATCCTCAATATAAAGGATAATGAGATCATAGGAATTCATGGCCATTCAGCCCAATGTGTCCATTCTGGACAAAAGTGTACTTGATCTTAATCCCACTATCCTGCTCTCAGTCTGTGATCCTGCAGATCATGACTCTTCAGTAGCTCCCGCAGAGGCTGTTTAAATGTGGAGTGGGCTTTGCCTCCATCCCCCTTCCAGGCAGAGAGTGCCAGCCTCTCACCTTGGTGAGTGAAATAGTTTGTTTTCTTAATCTCCCTCTAATTCTTCTACGTTGTCTCAACACAAAATGTCGACAGTCCACTTCCTTCCACAAATGCTGCCTGGATGCTGAGTTCCTCCAACAATTTGTTCTTTGCTCCATGACCTGGAGTTATTTCTACTCCGCTAATCGAAACAGTTCCTTTCTAGTCACCCTGTCGGAATTTTACACACCACAATTAACTCTCCCCTCAACCTTCTCTGTTCCAAAGGAAACAGCCCTAGCCTTGACTGTCCCTCTCATAAATCTCCAGCCTTGGTCACATCCTCGCAAACCTCCTTTACACCCTCTGCTGTGTGTGTGGACAGAAGCATTACAGAAGCTCCAGTTGTGGCCTTCTGCTCCTCATACACATCCAGCATGACTCCCATGCTCTGGTATTCTGCACCTCAGCCAATAAAGGTGGCTATCCTGCATGTCTTCTTCCCCACCTATCCTGCCTACCTTCAGGAATTTGTGGATAATTCCCTTTGTCAAGCATTTTTTAAGATCCATTAACATTGCTTCAAATGTTGTGCCCTCATTGTAACTCCTTGTGAATTCCTCAAAAGAAAGTTATCAGAATCAGATTTATTATCACTGACTTATATGACATGAGAAGAGGGCATGTTCCAGATGGTGAGGGTCCTTAGTGATGGATGCCGCCTTCTTGAGGCACCGCCTCTTGAAGATGTCCTCGATGGCGGGGAGGGTTGTTCCCGTGATGGAGCTGGCTGAGTCTACAGCCCTCTGCAGCCTTTTGCGATCCTGTGCACTGGAGCCTCCATACCAGGCGGTGATGCAACCAGTCAGAATGCTCTCCATCATGCATCTATAGAAATTTGCCTTCATTTAACAAAACCATGCTGTCTTTGTTAGATTAACCTGTGTCTCTGTAAATGATGATTTATGCCAGCCTTCAGGGCTTTTTCCAATAATTTTCCCGCTCCTGATGTCAGGCTGTCTGGCACGTAGTGAGTCCATCTGCCCCTTTCTCCCTTTTTAAACAATCAGCAGCTTTCGAGCCCTTTTGCACCACCCCTGAGGCTAAAGAGCACTGGGAAATTATATCAGAGCCTGCACGAGTTCTTCACCTGCTTCCTTTCAGAGCCTGGGATACATTTTATTTGGGCCTGGTGACTTATCCATTTTAGAGATGTTAGACCTTTTACTAAACCCTTTCTCTCTATGTTTATCATTGTTTATACTTCTCATTATTTCTTCTCAATGCTAACACCTCAGCCATCCTCATCTTCCATGAAGACAGATGCAAAGTGTCCCTTAAGAAGTTTATACATCACTTCCAGCTCCACACTTAGACTACTGTATAGGTTTCCAGTAGGAACCACCTTTTCCCTGAATGAATTGATGTAATATCTTGGCGTTTTTCCTGATTTCACCTAACATTTTTTTCATGCATCCTCTTTGTCTTCCTAATTTCTGTTTTTACTTTCACCCTTATTTAAGAAAAGGTTGTTGGAATAAAGGTAGCAATGATCAGCTAGTCAATTTAACCTGAGCCATGGGGAATGTCTTGGAGGCAGTAATCAGGGACAGGACTTGCAGTGACCTGGACAAAGCATGGATTGATTAGGGGAAGCTAATGTGGATTTGTTAAAGGCAAATTGTTTTTAATTAACTTTATATAGTTTGTTGATGAGGTAACACAAGGAAGTGCACTTGACGTGGTGCATATGGACTTTCAAAAGGTATTTGATGAAGTGCTTGTTGTCAGGAATGCAGCCCATGGCATGAAAAGGGGAGTAGATCAGCTGGATAGAAAGTCAGCTTTCCAGTAGGGGACAGAGAGTGAGAGTGAGACTAGTGGGAAAGCACTAGGACAACTGCTTTTCTTATTACACATGGCATTAATGATTTGGATTTGGGTGTGCAGAACACTGTTTCCAAAAACTGCAGATGACACAAAACTTTGAAGTCATAACCATAAGATCACGAGATATCGGAGCAGAATTAGACCAACTGAAATGTCCAATCAGGAGTTGGGTATTTACACATCGGGAGGGGGACCAGCTGGACTGTTTTTGCACTGATCCAGTACAGACCCATTGGGCTGAATGACCTCCTTCTCTGCTGTAGCTGCGCCGTGATACCATGATTTCAAGATTTCTCCAGCTGTTGTGCTCTTGATTTTGGTCGTAAGGTTCCCTTTATTGCTTTATCCTGCCTCGTGTGTTCCCTGATCCAGGGATTTAGGAGTTTGTCCCTTTCTCTTAACTTCCTGAATCATCCAAACCTCCTCCTTGAACACCTCCCACTGAATCACATCTCAGTCCCATAAAACAGCCAATACGCCGACTTAGAATTTTACTCTTGGTCCATTTTGTCCTTTTCTTCAACTGAGTTGTGATTGCTGCCTTCATAGGCTCTCCTGTTGTTATCCTACCACCTGCTCAGGTTCGTTTTGCAGGTCCTGTCAAGTGTGGGTCATTGTTGATTTGGTGGGGGAATGCAAAACAATGCAGTAAGATGGAACGGGTATGCAAACGTCAAGTACATTTGGATATGACTGGGAAGCTGTATATTTGATTGGGAGGAGTACGGAGATTACATTCTCTTTGGAAAATTGGAAGATGATTAGGATAATGGGGAAGGAAATCCAGGTGTACAGATTGACAGATTGTGGGGTCAAGGTGGGGGATATTTCTAGTGGGATAGAAATATATTGGGCATGGTATCTGAGCGGTGAAGTCATTCGACTGGTACCCTGAGGTCTGGATGATGGAACGGGAGACAGGGATTTACATCCTTCAATGGGTGGACAGTCACCACAAGTAGTAATGGGAATGGTGAAGCCATAGGAATATCATAAAGCTCCATCTGGTTCACCATGTCCTCGCCGTATGTGACTCCAGCCCACTGATGTGGTTGACTCTTAGCTGCCCAGTTTACTTCACGGGATACCTAAGGATGGGCAATAAATACTGGTCTTGCCCTAATATTCGCATCTTGTGAATAAATAAATACAAAAAAAAAGAAATCAAATATATAGAACCTTGGTCAGATCATATTTTGAGCACAATTCTGATGGCTGAGAAGGTGCAAAAAAGATTTAGAGGAATGGTATGAGCCTGAGGCATCTCTGAACAGACTGAAGGGGTAGAGGTTCTTCTCAAATTCCCTTTCACCCTTCATTGCGTAAAGGAAATCATCCCGAACGTCTCCTGTAATCCTCCTCCTGGAACAACCACTTCTGCACTTTCTCCTGGTTTTCAGGTTCTTTCTGCAGAGCCCAGAATTGGACATAATGGTTCAGCAAAACTTACTGCTCTTTGTACTCTGTTCCTCTATTTATGTTCCAGCAAAATTTACCTTTTGGGACTGGTGGCTTATTCCTACGCTGTTAATTCAATGTAAACTTCAACCTTCTGACAGAAAGGCACAGGAGTACCACTAAGCCAAATGGCGCTGCATTAAACATTGTTAAAGCAGTGCTGTGGCACCGATCCATCATTGCTGTTTCTCATTCTGAACATGTCAGGAAGAAGGAACTCTGTAATGAAGGCATATATTATGCTGCTGTCACAAATGCAGGGAGTGATTACTGGCGTACGGCTTTGTGACCATCTTCAATAGAACGTACACCTTTTAAGTATCTTTATTGTGATGGATAATGTTTATCTATTACAATTGATTATGATTAAATTTGATTAGTCATTTTAGCTAGAGAGAATTGTTCACAGTTTGATGTTTTCTACCTTCCAAACTGATATTGGATTAGTGACGAGAAGAGCTGATTCTCAGTGTTACGGTATCGTTTGAACTGCCCTCACTGCTGTGTGCGCGTGTGTGTGTGTGTGTTTGCATCTGCGTGTGTGAGTACATGTGTGTGCATGCGTGCGCGTGCGTGTGTGCATGTGGGTGTTTGCTTATATATGAACATGTGTGACTGTGCATTCATCCCTGTAATTGTGTGTGTGCTTGCATGCATGTTTGTGTGAGTGCATGTGTGTGTTCTTGTAAGTGTGTGCATTCTTCCATGAGTACGTGTGTGTGTATATGTATGGGTGCATGCCTACGTGAGTGCGTGTACATTCCAATGCCCAGCCTACATTCAACCTCTTACTTCCATTGTTTTCTCCCATACAATGAATCTAATTTCATTAACAAAAGCAAGACAGCAATGCACAAGAGGTAACGTTGTATTTTGCATTATTAAGAATGGAAGGTGTTAAAGAAACACTTGAATCCCATCTTTGAAGCTTATGAATCGCCTGATGTTTTTTTGGACAAGATCTTACACTGAGAGCCTATGGGGGAGGGCTAAATATAAAATCCCTAGCTTCTATCAGAAGTGTATTCTCACAGTGTATTTTAAATCTATGTGGAGCAATGTATTTTGGAGCTCTACGGGATTGTAAATTTAACATTCATAATGTACTGTGTATTTAAAGACACCTGAGATTTTAGGCGGGAAATGTGTCATTGTTAAAGTAGTTTTTTATGAAGCACCCTGCAACAAAATTATATCACACCTGTTGCAGGTACTGTGTGGGATAGTAAATCATTTGGAGCACAAAGACCTTTCTTCCAGAGAAAGAAAGGTCTTTGTGGAGACCTCTGTGGAGCTCCCAGAGGGAATCACTTGGGTTGTGGATTATGGATTAAGGAGGAGGGAGCAGGTGTGGGATGGTTGTGCTGGAGCAGGGAGGGTTTGTTTGGACAGGGAGCCAGAGATCATGGGGACGGGAATAAGGATTGGGCTCAGGTATGGGTTCAATAGTCAGGGTCAGTACATGCGTGCAAGGATTAGGGTTTGATGATGAGATCAGGGGTTTGGTCAAATGTGGGTTGTAGGGTAGGGGTTGGAGAGTGGGATCAGGAGTCAAGGTTAGACATGAGTTCAAGGGCTGGGGTTGGACAATGGGATCAGGCTCAGGGTCAGACACAGTTTGAAGGGTTGAGGTTGGACTTTAGGATCAGGGGTCAAGGTCAGACAAGGTTGGACCTTGAAGTAGGATTAGGTGTTGGTAGGGTACATACGTTTCAGGGCATGGGTCGGGATCAGATGTGGATTCGAGTGTCGAGATCAGACAGTGGGATCAGAGATTGGGTCAGATATATCAGAAGTTAGGTATGGATGTGGGTTCCAGGAGATGTTATAGATACAGAAGTGTCATCAGCACTAACACAACTCCAGAGTCAAGCGTCTTGCCCCAGGGTCTAGTATGGTGACAAAGTTGTAGACAGCTTTGGACTGTTAGATCCTTAACAGTGGACCCCATCAGTACACCCCATCTTAGCTCCCTCATCAGTGTACTCACTCCCTGTGTCTCCACGTTGTGGATGCCCATCACAACTTTTCTAATCAATGCACAATCCCTGGTTATCCTGAGAAAAAGGTTGTTTGAAGATCAAGATCTCAAACCTGACACAAAGCTCATGGTCTACTGGGCACTGGTGGCCTTTGCCCTGCTGCCTGTTTATAAGACTTGGGTTACTAACAACAGGCACCTCAAGGCACTGGAGAGCTTCTCTGCAAAATTCTCCAAATCCACTGCAAGGGGAAGCAAACCAATGTCAATGTCCTCTCTCAGGACAACACCCCTCATCAGTTCGTTGGCTCTGTTAGGCCGCCCACATTGTTTGCATGCCCAGTAACAGACTCTTGGAAGGCACTCTACTCCGAGCTCTGTCACGGTATGTGATTACTTGGAGGACAGAGGAGATGATTCAAGGATGGGCTGAAAACCTCCTTGGAAGAATTTTGCAGCATCCCCACTGACTCCTGGGAATCTGTGGCCCATGACCACTCAATGGGGATGAAGCATTCAAGGTGGCACTTACAGCCTTCAATCCATGTCCCGAGAGCACACTGAAGCCCAGTGTAAACAGTGGAAGGAATGCACAAACTACCCACCCGCCCATCCCATCGGCAATTCCTACCTCATTAGCAACCTCAGAACCTACAGAGCTGGAGTGGATCAAGGTCTTCAATCTGTGAGAGACTGCCAAAGATGGTATCCAGCAAAGTTAACCTTGAATCCTTGAGACTTTGATGGTACCAGACTGGCAGATTTTTCAGACTATTTAATATTACTCCCATTTATACCTCGACATACTTAATTTGCTATCATTTAGGAATTATGCAGTACTATAATACATTTTTCAGTGAGCCAGTTTAGTTTAAAACGAGTGTGGGAGACAGGGCCCTGATGTGTTTAAAAAGATTGCAGAAAACATGGCCCCGGTTACTTTAAAGGGTGCGCTGGAAGCCAAACCTGGTGAAACAGATGCTGAACCTTTTGGATTTCTGAACAACTAGATAGTAGATCATTGGAGTTTTATTATACCAAGTACACGGTACTGTAGTTATCGATTAATTATTTAGCCTCAGTTACTTTATGTGGGCAGTTGAATGCATACAGGTGACAGCGAAGGGTACAGTGATATAGTAATGCTACTGGGCTATTGATCCAAAGATAAAGAGTTTGAATTCCCCCCAAGTGCAAGTAGGGGAGTTAAATTAAATTAAAGTGCAGATATTGAACCAGCAAAAGAGCTAATCTCAATAATGGTGACCACAAAACTACTGGTTGCTGTTAAAACTATATCTAGTTCACTAATGTCCTTTGAGGAAGACGGTCTGCCATCCTTATCCTATGTGTGGAACCCCATGCGATTAACTGCTTCCTCAGTTAGGAATGGACAATAAATGCTGGCATGGAATGTGAGTGTTCAAAAGTGGTGATCCAGAGTATGGATTAGAATATGTCTGAAGTCATGAAGGCAGTTACGTTGGAGCAACAATTGTAGAAGAGCATGTGAGACCAGATGTGTATGAGGCCCTGGGATTACTGGTGCCTGGAGCGGACGCTTCAGAGTCGCCAAGTGTGGTTGCAGTGAAGAGTTCAGTGACCAAGAGACAGGGTGAATATTTAGTTGAATTTGCAACTGTGCATAATGTAAGTAGTAACAGTTTGTATTCATCACTCAGTTTTTAAAGGTATGTTTGCAGTAATGCGTATTAGTACAAGTAAGATAAGATATCTTTATTAGTCACATGTACATCTAAACACATGGTGAAATGCATCTTTTGCGTAGTATTCTGAGGGCAGCCCGCAAGTGTCGCCACACTTCCGGCGCCAACATAGCATGCCCACAACTTCCTAACCCGTATGTCTTTGAAATGTGGGAGGAAACCGGAGCACCTGGAGGAATCTCACACAGACACGGGGAGAACTTAACAGAGTCCTATCAGGCAGTGGCCGGAATTGAACCCGGGTCGCTGGCACTGTAATAACGTTATGCTAACCGCTACACTACCATTTCTGCCTTTAGTATACCTTTAAGAATAGGAATTGGTTTATTATTGTCACTTGTACCGAGGTACAGTGAAAAACTTGTCTTGCATACCATTCATACAGATCAATTCATTACACAGTGCATTGAGGCAGTACAAGGTAAAACAATACAAAATGCAGAATAAAGTGTCACAGCTACCGAGAAAGTGCAGTGCAGGTAGGCAATAGGGTGCAAGGTCATAACAAGGTAGATTGTGAGGTGAAGAGTCCATCTTGTCATACACCATGTAGTGTAACTTTGATAAATTATTCCAGACACTTTCATGAGCTGAGATTAACTGCCTTCAATGAAGACCATTCTATTGATAGCTCGACCTGTATTTATTTGGCAATGCCAGCATCAACACAGAGGAAGGTACAGTGCTAATGTCCAGTATGCCACTGAAGGAGAGCTGCACTGCTGCAGGTGTCTTGTCCTTCCTGCAAATTCACATGGTTTTCCCATTGGTTCAGGGTCTTCTATGCATACATGCAGAAGCATCCTGATGTGCAATAGCACCAATAATGTTCAGTGCATGTTTTATTTCACTATCTGCCAGGGTCAGTTGTGCATGCAGGTTCCCCAATGCAAGTGAGAGCTGCTTCAGATCAATTCAGACTGGATCACTCTGAGACCATGAAGACACAGGAGGCTGCAGATGCTGGAATCTGGAGCAAAAAGCAAACTGCTGGAGGAACTCAGCGGGTCAGGCAGCATCTGTGGAGGGAAGTGGACGGTTTATGTTTTGGGTCGAGACCCTTGGATACTCCTACTATTGGTATCCATCCCTTGAGCAGATGGAACATGTATTAGATATGACTAAAGCTCTCTTTACTCACTGTTACTGAGTTCCTAACTCAGCTCCATGATCTGCAACTTCACTCTGATGCAAATTGTTCTGCACCTCTCTCCTAGTTTAGTCCTGATGAAGGTTCACGACCCGAAGCGTCAACTGTCCATTTCCCTCCACAGATGCTGCCTGACCCACTGAGTTCCTGCAGTGGTTTGTTTTGTTGTGAGGACATGGAGTTTGGTCCATACATCCCCTGATGGGTAGACCCTTCAGATTGTATACTCGCACAACAGGTCAGGCAGCATCTGTGGAGATACAAAACTGAGTTAACATTTTGGTTCCAATGAAATGTTAACTCATTCCCTCCTTCCACAGATGCTCCCTGACTGGCTGAGTGTTTCCAGCTTTTTCCACATTTATTACAGATTTCAGTATATTCTCCATAACCAAATTTAGCTTTTGGCTCATACCTTAGCAAGGATACTCACTTTTAAATGTTTTAGGTACAGAATGTATCAACAGAAAGTGATGGAAATCCTCTACAGTTCAGGTAGCATCTGTGGAGAGAGATACAGAGTTAATGCTTCAGGTAAATGACCTCTCATTGGGACTGAATGTACAGATGTAAGTCTGCAGGGCCAACCTCAGCCAGTGAACCTGCTTCTGTTTTGCTGGGTGTTTTGGATACAGTGATTTCCTTTGGTTGAAAGTTCTAATTATCTATTGCAGGGAATAAATTCAATGAAGATGAGGCACATGGGCTTGCAACTCCTGAAGGTTTTATTAATTCTCGTGTCTCATGTGGTTTGGGCAAAAGGAATCCTGAAGAGCAATCCCACCTTGAACATTGCCGTGATCCTCGGTGGCACATCCTGCGAGATGGACATCAAAGATGTTTTGAACAAAGATGATTTCCAACATCTGCCCATCGATCCCAACGTGGTACAGGTAACGGTCAACGAGACCGACCCCAAAAGCATCATAACACGCGTGTGCGATCTCATGTCCGGGATGAAGATGCACGGCGTGGTTTTTGGTGACGACACTGATCACGAGTCCATTGCAGAAATTTTGGATTTTATTTCCGCTCAGACTATGATCCCAATTCTTGGAATACACGGCGGCTCCTCGATGATAATGGCAGACAAGGTAGGAACTGGCTTTCTCCTTGTTCATGCTTTGGTTGCTCAGTTATTGCTGGAAAAGTATGGATACTCCTACTATTGTTATCCATCCATTGCAGTGGATGGAACGTGTGTTAGATGTGACTAAAGCTCTCCTTACTCATTGTTACTGAGTTCCTAACTCAGCTCCATGATCTGCAACTTCACTCTGTTGCAAATTATTCTGCACTATTTTACCAGCTTATGTTGCCACAGCAGAGATACCAATAGGTTCAGTGGTCACTTTCAAAGTGGTTGTATACTTGAGAAGGACAGATGGTCAAAATTGTTATAGGGGATGGAGAAAGTAATGGAGTTAATCAATTAACTCTTCAAAAGAGCCACCAACTGCGTGATGGTTGAAGTGGCATTGGATTTGTTGTATAATTATAGAATTTCATTAAACTGGAAAGGATGCAGAAAAGATTCTTGAGGATGTTATTGGGACTGGAGGGTTTTAATTATAAGGAGAGGCTGAATAGGTTGGGACTTATTTACACTGGAGCGTAGGAGGCTGAGGGATGACCTTATAAAGGTATATAAAATCATGAGGGGCATACCTCAGGTGAATGGTCAAAGTCTTTTTTCCTGGGTAGGGGAGTCTTAAACTAGAGGGCCACAAGAGATTCTGCAGATGCTGGAATCTGGGGCAACACACACAAAATGCTGGAGGAACTCAGCAGGTCAGGCAGCAGGTGAGAGGGGAAATATTTAAAAGGGATTTGAGGAGAAACCTTTTTCACACAGAGGGTGGGAGGTATATGGAACGAGCTGCCAGATGAAGCTGTAGAGAAAGCTGGATAGAAAAGGTTTAGAAGGATAAAGGCCAAATGCAGGCAAATGGACTAGCCCCAACAGACATCATTGGCATGGATGAGTTGGGCCAAAGGGCCTATTTCTGTGCTATGACACTGTGCATCTTTGAAACTAGTTTGCTCTGGTAGTTTTATTTTGGAGACAATGTGTGGCAGAGACTCAAACACACACAGTCTTCTAATGCCAGCAGAGAGAGAGATCCTTCCTCTCACTGAGCATGGATTTCATCCAGAGCTGATGATGTGCCAACCCATCTAGCTAAATGGTTATTGGAGGTTGCACAATGGGATGGATCGAGCTGGGCCAAGCACGGTGCCCAGACCCTCAGCCAGTGCTTCCTACCCGCCCACCCCCGCACTCTCCTGGGCTGGATGTGGAAGGCCAATCTGTCCAGCTGTCTATTGCCCAGAGTCAGACGGTGCAGACTGGACAACAGCTAAGCCTCAGGCAGCATACTGGAGAAGGCCCACGCTCAGGACATCCCTGCTGGGCTTGGACAGAGGGTGCAGCGGTGGTGAAACTCTGCTGCCTGGCAAAGCTGTCAGGGATTTCTACAGTTTTTAAATGTCTCTGACTTTTAGGGACATTTAAAAACTAGTAAAATTAAATTAAGCAATTAATATAAATATAAAAAATATAAAAAGAGAAGACATTAAGCACTTAGAAATCATATTAAAGCAAAATAATTGAAAAATAACCGACCTTCCATATTGCCACCCAGTTCGGTCACAGATCCTAAGCCAGGTCTGACCTTGTGCAGGATCTGGGAGTTGAGACCTCACTGTAAAGCTGACGCCTGAAGAGTCTCGACCCGAAACGTTGACTGTTCATTTCCCTCCATAGATGCTGCCTGACCCACTGAGTCCATCCAGCGCTTTTTGTGTTGCTCCAGATTCCAGCATCTGCAGTCTCTTGTGTCTCCTGAAATTCATTGCATAAGTTCAAAACAGCACTGTTGGATGTCCTAATCAAACACTGGTCTGTTTCATGAACAGCAGGCAGCAACGGTGGAATTTATGTCCAACTCTCATTCACTGCTGCAATGTGTGGTATATCCCAGCCTGCAATAATCCAGAGGCAAGGGGACTCAGAGCGACCCTGACCTGAGAACAGTGCAGATGGTGTGTTTGTTTGCTTAACAAAGCAAGTAACAAACAAACACTAGTGCTTGTACCCTGGGAGTCAGGGTCACCCTCGCTCTCAGGCATCTTGCCTCAGGACCCCTGCAGGCTGTCTCAGCTGGATATGCCACAGGCCTAGGGTTGTGTAAAATTCTATGATGTCTTAGAAATCAGTCTCTCCAGTTTTTTGGACTTATTCAAGTATTAGTCTCAGGTCTCGTGCGCTGAAAGAAAAGGTCGAGCTGTTCCTCTAAAGTGGCGAATACTGAGGGTGACCAAGGCAATATCTCTACTGCCAGAACAGTCCGCTGATAATTGGCCTGATTTGGAGTGATTGGGGGGTGTTGTGTGAACAGCTCCTTCCAAAGTCCTGACCTCTACTACCTGGAAGAACAAAAGGGTGGCATATGTGTCAGGGCTTCCAGACTCTGTTGTTCCTATATAAAAGGCTCAAGCAGCTAACTGTCCCACTCCTGTATATCAGACTCACATGGTTTAATGATCCATGCCACCCCCAATATGAGGGGCTGAATGGTCTCCTCTTGTTCCTGTGTAATAGGGGCAAAGGCTGTCATTGGAAAGTAAGAGCAGAACATTTGGAAAATCATAACACAATCGAGCAGAGCCATCATGGCTTCAGGTAAATTTGCAGGAGTTCTTTTAAGATCAAACAAACAAATAATAAAGAAAATAAAGATATTGTTACTAGTCACGTGTAAATCAAAACACACAGTAAAATGCATCTTTTGCGTAGAGTGTTCTGGGGACAGCCCGCAAGTGTCGCCACGCTTCCGGCGCCAATATAGCAGGCCCACAACTTCCTAACCCGTACGTCTTTGGAATGTGGGAGGAAACCGGAGCACCCGGAGGAAACCCACGCAGACACAGGGAGAACGTACAAACTCCTTACAGACAGTGGCCGGAATTGAACCCAGGTCACTGGCGCTGTAATAGCGTTACACTAACCGCTACACAAAAGGAAACCAGTCGGTATAGTGTATTTGGATTTCCAGAGACGTTTGATAAGGCGTGACATCAATGTGATAAGAGGGCACAAGATTGGGGTACTACAGAGGCACGGATAGGGGAGACAGAAAATGGGGAGTTGAGGTAAATGGGTCATTTTCGGATTGGTGATCAGTAACTAGTGGAGGGCCACAGGGAGCAGTGCTGGGACCTCAACTATTTGCAATCTACATTAATGACAGACAAAAACGAAGTGCACTGTGGGCATATTTGCTGAAGATACAAAGATAGGTGGATTGGGAAGTTGTGCTGAGAACACAAAGGGTCCGCAGAGGGAGGGAGATGGGTTGAGTGGGCAAGAAGTTGGCAGGTGGAGTATAATGTTAGAAAAGGTGAGGTTATCTACTTTGGAAAGAAGAATGAAAAAGTAAATTATTATTTAAATGGAATGTGACTACAAAATGTAGTAGTACGGAGGGATCTGGGGCTCCAAGTGCATGAAACACAAAAAGTTAGCTCCTCCCCAGGTTATGAAAGCGTTCCACTTCTGTGAGTTATTCATAACAGTTCACAAGTCCGAACTGCAGTCACGAACCGAGTTCCCAGGCGGCAAATCCATCCTGCCTGTCTCCCAAACGCTCGTTCGTGTGTTGAACAAGTTGGGAGTTTGTAAGCTGGGGAGGAGGTGTGCAGAGAGTAATTAGGAAGAGTAGTGGAAAGTTGGCTTTTACTTCAATGGGGCATGGAGTATAGAAGTGGGGGTATACTCCATGCAACTATACGGGTGCTGGTGAGACTAACTTGGAGCACTGTGTCTAGTTTTGTTTGCCACATTTAAAGACGTGCTTGCATTGGAGGCAGTGCAGAGAAGGTTCACTGTGTTGATCCCTGGGATGAAGGGCTTGTTGTGTGAAGTACCAGTGGGTGCACCAGAAGATTGGAAGACAGAAAATGTGGTTTGTTTATTCAAGAAGGGTAGCAGGGATAAGCCAGGTAATTACAAGCCAGTGAGTCTAACATCAGTAGTAGGGAAGTTATTGGAAGGAATTCTGAGGGACAGGATCAATCAACTTAGAAAGGCAGGGATTGATCAGAGACGATCACCATGGTTTGGTTGGAGACACGAGTCTGGAGATGCTGAAATCTGGAGCAAAAAACACCAACTACTGGAGGAACTCAGCGGGTCAGGCAGCATCTGTGGAGGCAAAGGGGTGGTTGACGTTTCAGCTTGAGACCCTGCATCAGGGCAGAGCATGGTATTGTTGGTGGGAGATCCTGTCTGACGCACTTGATTGAGTTTTTCAAGATGGTGTTGATGTAGTCCGCAGGAAGTTTAGTAAGGTGTTTGATGAGATCCCACATGGAAGGTTAGTTCAAAATGCTAAAGCCCATGGGATCCAAGGCAAACTGGCAAATTCTGTAAAATTGGCTTGGTAAAATGAGACAGTGGGTGAAGGTGGAGGGTTGCTTTTGCTATTGGAAACCCGTGACCAGTGGTGACCTGCAGTGGGGTACTGGGACTCCTACTGTTTACTGTATACTTAATGACTTAGACATCTATTCAGGAGATATGATTAGTAAGTTTGCAGATGACACAAATATTGGTGGTGTTGTGGATAGTTAGGCTACAGAAAGATATTGATCAGATGGGGAGAGCAATAGCAGATGAAATTTAATCCTGATGAGTGCAAAGTTATGCATTTTGCAACTTCCCTGCTCTTATATTCTACGCCCTGGCAAATGTTGGTCAGAATTCCGTATGCCTTCTTTACCACCATTCTACCTGTGCTGCCACCTTCTGGGATCCCTCTCTTCCTCAATACTGACTCGGGCCCTACCTTTCACTGTGCTTATCCTATCCTTACATTCATTGGAGTATAAAAAATTGGAAGTGATCTCATTGAACCATGCAAGATTCAGATGGAGATTGACAGAGCAGATGTTGAGACGATGTTTTCCTTAGTGGAGGCATCTAGAATTACAGGGCGTAATCTTAAAATAAAGGGTCATCCATTTCAGATGAAGACGGGGACAAATTTCTTCTCTCAGGGGCTGGTGAATCTTTGGATTCTCTCCCCCAGAGAGCTGTGGAGGTGGGACTGGGGACAAGGAAGTGGTGTTGAGGCCAAGGTCTTACTGAAAGGCAGCCTAGGCTGGAGGAGCCAATTGACCAATTCCTGTCATGTTCTTAGTGGCCTCCTATTCCCATGTAACTGTTGCTATATAACTGGCAAGAGGGGGTGGCCGCCACCTTTACTGACCGTGTAACAAGCACAAAGTGCTGAAACCCCAGTCCCGTTCCTGTGTAATAGATGCAAGGAGCTCAATGGACTCCTCTTTTCATATCTTATATTCTCAAGTTACAAAGTGTCTTCAAATACCTTTTTAGGATAAAATTTGCTCAAATTCTTTGAAGATGTGACAGGGAGCATTGATAGAGGGGAAGCTATAGATGTGGTATATTTAGATTTCCAAAAGACATTTGATGAGATGCCACATAGGAAGCTGGTGAATAAATTAAGAGCCCATGGTATTGGAGGAAATGTGCTGGTATGGACTGAAAGCTGGCTGTCACAGTTGGAATAAGTGGGTCCTTTGTAGGTCGGAGGGATGTAACCTGTGGAGTACCCCAGGGATCGGTTCTTGGCCCTATTCATGTCAATGGCCTGGAGGAGGGAATGAAATGTTTCCAAGTTTCCTGACGATACGGAGATAGGTGGAAGGGCATGTTGTGATGCGGATATCGGGATTCTGCAACAGGATGTAGATACATCGAATGGGTGACTGGCGCATGGAGTTTAATCTGGGGAAGTGTGAGGTCACGCACTTTGGTGAGAGGAATCGAAAGGAAGATTATTATCCAAACGGAGAGAGACTGCAAGTGAGTGGAGTTCAAAGGGATCTAGGTGTTCGAGTCTGTGAATCACAAAACTTTAGCAGTCAGGTCCAATAAGCAGTTAAGAATGCAAACTGCATTTGTCTTCATTGGAAAGGGTTTGGAGTTTAAGAATAAGGAGGTTTTGTTACAGTTGTACAATGTATTGGTGAGCCCACACCTGGAATACTGGGCACAGTTTTGGTCCTCTTACCTAAAACAAAAAGCTATAGTAGCATTGGAGGAAGTCCAAAGATTCACCAGGCTAATTCCTGGGATGAGAGTTGTCCTGTAAAGAGAAGCTGGATGGTTTGGGTCTGTGTTCCTTAGGGTTTAGAAGAATGAGGGGTGACATTCAAACATGTAAAATCCTAAAGGGGCTTAACGAGGTAGATGTTGAGATGTTTCCACTTGTGGGAGAATCATGCACAAGGGGACATGGCTATAAAATAGGAGGGCGGTCATTTAAAACTGAGGTGTGTAGAAATTGTCTGTCAGTAGGTAGTGATTCGCTGGAATTTTCCACCACCTCCACCCCCCCCCCCCCAGAATGGAGGAGGACGGATATATTTCATTGGATATATTTAAGGTGGAGATAGATAAATATTTGAAAGATGGAGGAATTGAGGGTGATGGGCACAGAAGAGGAGTTGAGGCCAGCATAGATCATGATCATATTGAGTGTCAGGGCAGGCATGAGGGGCCGAGTGGCCTCCTCCTGCTCCTATTTTCTTGCGTTGTGTAAAATGCATTAGAGGACAAAGAAAGTCAAGAATATGTTTGATTTAAATCTTTTCACTCTCAATCAGTTTTGATGAAGCATCATAAAGCTATGCTTTTTATTTGTTCATGAGAATACAACAAGATTTTAACATACTTTATTGAAATGTGTGATAAAAATAAATTACACATACAGCAAGATGCAGGCACTTTAATTTGTATTGATGGGAAATGCTACTGTGCATAATATTTATTCCAAGCACATTAATCATGACACAAAAATAATATTGGATTAACCAAATCATCCTCATACCACGGACTCTGAGATAAAGTGTCACTGACTTTGCTCTGAGTCAAACAAGCCATTGGACTCGGCTGGTTCACACTGAAAGTGAAGCCCCACATTTGCCTCCTCTCAACCTGTGTCATCGCTCTCGATCGCACGAACCTTGGCTGCTCATTCAGTCTCTCCGAAAATGCATCTCACTGCTTCTCTCCAACTATTGAATTAAGGAGTGATCTCTACATTCTCGTGCTCTCTGGATAAGGGCGGCTCTCCTGCATTCCATATTGAAGGTCTTTCTGAGGCATGTTTATGGCCCCAGTTTTGAACTCTCCTACGTATAGAAACGTCACCTCCTCATCCACCCTATTACAATAATGTCACAATAAATATTCCCATTAGGACACCACTCCCCAAGATTAAAGAGCCTTAACCTGTTCAATCATTTCTGACAGTTTTTAGCTCTTAATATGAAATATCTAACTAAATCTTTGCTGCATAGAGCAGTCAGCGAGGAAACAGCCTCCTCGGCCCATCGAGTCTGCACCAACCCTCAGTCATTTACACCAATCCTACACTAAACCCCTGCATTCTGATCAACTCCTCCCACTCACCTACACATCGGGGGAAAATTTACAGTGGCCAGTTAACCTACCGACCTGCACATCTTTGGGATGTGGGAAGGAACTGAAACAGCCAGAGGAAACCCATGTGGTCGCAGGGAGAACTTGCAAACTCCACGCAGACAGCACCCAAGGTCAGGATTGAACCCTGGCTGCTGGAGCAGTACAACTAGCTACACCACTCTGTAACCTGCATCACTATTTGATTAATTGGTTTACATTTACCTCGGGTCCCTCTGCTCCACCATTCATTTTAGACTCTACGAAGTTACCACTACCTTTAGGATTGATTCCAGTATTTTCCCGTCTGCTTATGTGAAGCGAATTGGTCTGTAGTTTCCTCACTTTCTCTCTCCCTCCTCTCTTAAATAGTGGGCTTATACTTGCTTGCTTCCAATCTCTGGGAACCATTCTTGAACCTCTGGAATTTTGGGAAATGACATAACTGTGCATCATCTATCACCAAAGTCACTTTTTCCAAAATCCTGGAATGCAGGTTGTCTGGCTCTGAGGATTTACCATATTTCAGTCCCAGTATTTTCCCCAGCACCAGTTTCTTTTTTGCTGATTTCTTTTCTTGTTCACTCTATACCTTGCATTCTCCACCTGGTTTTCTGCGACTTCTCCTATGCAGGCAGGCACAAAATACAGATGCAACTTTGTTTAAGTTCTTGGTTATCCACTTACCATAAAGGGACAAGTGTCTCTCTCCGGCAGTCAAAGAGAAGAGTTCTACATAGCTGTCTGCCAAACCAAGTAGCCTGACCAACCTGGGATCCCGGACACCACACCCCCGGGGAGACTCACCAGGTTGGCCTCCAAATTTTAGTGGCCCGAGGAAAGAGAAGTGGGACCAACCTCCTTGCTGGGAGGTTTGCTACTGCTGTCAGGGAAGGTTTAAAGTGAGTTGGCAGAGGAAGGGAGCTCAGAGTAGTTGCTCAGATGAAGAAGTGCAATCATCGAGAGGAAATATTGTAGGTCCAGTAGGCAGAACAAGCGACTAGGTGCACATGCTGGTCATTGACTTCAGGAAGAGGGACGGTGCACATACTCCTGTTTACATCAATGGTGCTGAGGTCGAGAGGGTTGAGAGCTTCAAGTTCCTAGGAGTGAACATCACCAGGACCTGTCCTGGTCCAACTACGTAGATGCCATGGCCAAGAAAGTGCACCAGCACCTCTAATTCCTCAGGAAGCTAAAGAAATTCAGCATGTTCCTGGTGAACCTCACCAATTTTTATAGATGCACCACAGAAAGCATCCTATCCAGCTTGGTACGGCAACTGCTCTGCCCAAGACCGCAAGAAACTGTAGAGAGTCATGGACGCAGCTCAGCACATCACAGAAACCAGCCTCCCCACCATAGACCCTGCTTACACATCTCACTGCCTCGGTAAAGCAGACAACAGAATCAAAGACCTCATCCACCCAGGACATTCTCTTTTCACCCCGTCCCCCCTCCCAATCAGGCAGAAGATATAAAAGCCTGAAAGAATGTACCACCAGGCTCAAGAACAGCTTCTGTCCTGCTGTTATAAGACTATTGAACAGTCCCCCAGTATGATAAGGTGGACTCTTGACCCCACAATCTACCTCGTCATGGCCTTGCACCTTATTGTCTGCCTACACTGCACTTTCTCTGTAACTGTAACACCTTATTCTGCATTCTGTTATTGTTTTCCCTTGTACTACCTCAATGTTCTGATGTGATGAAAGGATCTGTATGGATGGCATGCAAAACAAACTTTTTCACCGTACCTTAGTACAAGTAATAATAATAAACCAATTTACCAGTTTATCAAGGGAATTCAAAGCTAAATTGCATCTATTTTAATGCAATGGGTATAACTAGTAAAGTAGATGAATTCAAGGTTTTAATTAACACAGGGGCCACGATATTGTTGACATCACTGAGACGTGGTTAGGCAGGACTGGCAACTCAATACCCTAGTGTACAGAATTTTCAGGCAAGACAGAGAGGGCAATGACAAGGGGAGCAGGTATAAGACAAAATCTTTATTAGTCACATGTACATCGAAACACACAGTGAAGTACATCTTTTGCGTAGAGCGTTCTGGGGCAGCTCGCAAATGTCACCACGCATCCGGTGCCAACATAGCACACCCACAACTCCTAACCAGTATGTCTTTGAAATGTTGGAGGAAACTGGAGCACCCGGAGGAAACCCACCCAGACACTGGGAGAACGTACAAACTCCTTACAGACAGTGGCCGGAATTGAACCTGGGTTGCTGGTGCTGTAATAGCGTTATGCTAACCGCTACACTACTGTGCTTGCCGTACCATACCGCGCACTTAGTCAAAGGTTGTGTTACTTCAGTATTAAGGGAGAATGTCCTAGAAGTCTCCTCAAACAAGGCAATATGGGTAGAGATTAGAAACAAAATGGGTATCATCACTTTGTTGGGGGTGTATTACAGACCTCCCAACAGTCAACAGGAAAGAAAGAAACAGATACATTGGCAGATATCAGAGAGATGCAAAAAAAAGTTGGGTTATTGTATTGGGGATTTCAATTTCCCAAGTATTAACAGGGATTGCCTTAGTGTAAAGGCTCAGAGAGGACAGAATTTTTGAAGTGTGTCCAGGAGAGCTTTTTGATGCAGTATGTACATAGACCAATGAGGGAAGGAGCTTAACTGGA
This sequence comes from Pristis pectinata, assembly GCF_009764475.1. NCBI lineage: Eukaryota > Metazoa > Chordata > Chondrichthyes > Rhinopristiformes > Pristidae > Pristis > Pristis pectinata. The sequence goes on from NC_067437.1 coordinate 8,069,790, forward strand.
CCTCATCTTGGGGACAGTAGCTGGTCAGGTGGAGGGAGTGTCAGTGGGGGAGCATTTTGGAGATAGTGACCATAATTCTATATTCTAAAGTGGTTATGGAAAAAGGTAGGGATGGACCAGTAATAAAAGTCTTAAATTGGGGTAAGGCCAATTTCATTAATATAAAGGAGGTATTGCCAAAGTTAGATTGGGAACAGCTACTTACAGGTAACATAGGAGCAATAACAAGAGTTTAAGGCCAACATGTTCCAGCAAGGGTAAACAAGTGTGGGGAACTCTGGATTCAAGGGATATTGAGGGATAAAGAGAGAAAAGGAAGCATAAGACAGGTATAGGGAGTATATCTGTTAAGAGTATATGGGGAGTATACCTGTCAGGAGTATACAGGTATACTCCCTATACCTGTCTAGAGTATACAAAGTGTATAAAAAGGAAATTATGAAGGCTAAGAGGGGTCACAAAAAAATCACTGAATGCAGAAGTGGTGAGGTTGTGCTCCAACGTTATAAAACCTTGGTCAGACCTCAGCTGGAGTCCTGCGTGCAGTTCTGGTCACTTGTGCTATAGGAAGGATGTCATAGCACTGGAGATTCTCCAGGGTGTTACAAACAATCTGCGGGGGGAACTCAGCGGGTCGAGCAGAAACTGTGGGGGGGAAAGGAAATGTTGACGTCTCAGGTTGAAACCCTGCATCTGGACAGAGTCTTGATTTCAACCCCAAATGTCGACAATTCCTTTCCCCCCCACAGATGCTGCTCAACCTGCTGAGTTCCTCTGGCAGATTGTTTGTTGCTCCAGATTCCAGCCTCTGCAGTCTCTTGTGTGTTCACCAGTGTGTTGCCTGGGATGGAGCAGTTATGAGGAGAGACTGGAGAAGCTGGGTCTGTTCCCCTGGGAGTGGAGGAGGTTAAGTGGGGTCATAAATGAGGATATATAAAATGATGAGAGGTATAAATAGGGTAGACTGCAGGAAACCTTTCCTCATATCAGAGGTAGTTATACCGGAGGATATAGATTTAGGGTAAGGAGGAAGAGATTTAGAGGGGAAATGAGGGGGAGCCTTCTTCACCCAGAGAGTGGTGAATGCCTGAGAGAGTGGTTGAAGCTGGGTCACCGAGAGTATTTAAGAAGCGTCTGGATGAGCAGTTGAATCCCTGAGGCTATGGACCAAGTGCTGGGAGACGGGATTAATACAGGAGGGTGCCCAGTGGTGGGTGTGGACAAGTTGGGCTGAATGGCCTGTTTCCATGTTGTATAATTCTATGACTCTATCAGAACTGAACTGGAGGAAGACATCGGACAAAAGAGGTGGCACTCATAGAAAGACATGAGCACCAGCAAATCTACTGAGAAAACAAGCCACGGAGAGAGGACAGGAGAAATCTTCTCCCTTCGCCCAACTGCCTATCGCCCTTCCTCATCTGGATCCACCTATCACATGCCAGCTCTTGCTCCACCCCTTTACTCCACTTTTTCACACCGGCTATCTCCCCTCTTACCTTTCAGTCCAGATGAAGGGTCTCCACCCAAAACGTTGACAGTCCATTTCCCACCACAGATGCTGCCCGACCCATTGAGTTCCTCCAGCATCTCGTGTGTTGCTCCAGAGTCCAGCATCTGCAGTCTCTTGTGTTTACAGAAGAAACCTATTGGATTGGTACCAGGAAGAAAGGAATTAGGTAGTAGGAAGTACTGGAGAAACTGAGACTCCTCTCCTTGAAGCAGAGTAGGTTAAAAGATACATGCAAAATAATGAGGTTTTAATAGAATGAGAGGAAATTTTCTGCGATAAAGAGCGTGAGTGCTCAGTCACTATGTATCATGAAAGTTGAGGTTGATAGATTTTTAGGCATTAAGAGAGTCAATGGGTGTGGGACTGGTACAAACATGTCTGCGTTGCCCTTGTCCTTCTTGGCAGTAGAAGTCAGGAATGTGGCCAAGAAGACTCTTACTGAATAGAGAACTAGGCTCAAGGGGCCACATGATCTACTGCTGCCTCTAGTTCTTATGTTGCAAAATTATTTTTGGGAATCAGAGAATGACTGAAGGTGACCGTTTGGCCCATCGTATCCATTCTGGCCAAAAATTGACTTTAGGTTCAACCCAGTGCAGCTATTTGTCTGAGGCCCGGCCGATTGTGGCTGGTCCAATGATCGCCCAGGGACCCTTCAAATGTGGGCAGGCAGTGAGTTCCAAACCCCCAGCACTCTTTGAGGGAAAGCCTCAGAATAAAGGGATGTCCCATTAGAACTGAGATGAGGAGGAATTTCTTCAGCAAGAGGGTAGTGAATCTGTGGGGGCCAAGTCATTGGGTGTAGTTAAGGCAGAGATTGATAGGTTCTTGATTGGTAAGGGGGTTAAGGGTTACGGGGAGAAGGCAGAGGAATGGGGTTGAGAAAAGGAAATCAGCCACGATTGAATGGCTGAGCAGACTTGATGGGCTGAATGGCCTAATTCTGCTCCTATATCTTATGGTCTTATGGAAAGCAACAATCCTCAGCTCCTCTCCAATTCCACTAACTATCATGAATTTCTGTCCCTCTGAATAATGACCTCTCACCAAGTGAAATAGGTCGTCAGAACTTTTAAAAAAAAAAGCACAAGAAAGGGAAGCAGGAGTCGGCCATTTCGGGATTTGTGTCTGTTTAACCGCTCAGTCAGATCATGGCTGATTTTCTGGCCCAACGCCACTTTCTGCATTAAACCCAATGGCTCATCATTCCATTCCAATCTGAAATCTGTTGATTTCTGTCTTGACTGAAGCTTCCACACCCTCTTGGATGGAGAATTCCAAAGATTCACCCCTCTTCTTATCTCTATCCTAAATGGCTGACCTGTTATTTGGAGACTCAGACCCTGGTTCTAGACACCCCACCCAGGGGAAACATCAACTCAGCATCTACCTTGTCAAGTCCTGCAAGACTTCTGTATATTTTGATAAGATCACCCCCCCCCCATTCTTCTGAACTGTAGAGGGTACTGGCCAGTCTGCCTAATCTCTCTATGACAGACCCACCATTCCCAGGTATCAATCTGCTGAACCTTCACTCCACACTCTCTATCACAAGTATAACTTTCCTCTAAAGAGAGGTCAGACCTGAACAGTTGGGGTTCCAACCATGATTCCTGGGGCGCCCACAGGTTACATCTCCAATAACAGGAGGACCAGCTTATACCTAACCTCTGTTTTCTGTTCATTAACCAATCCTCAATCCATGTCAGTGTATTACTCCAAGTCCAACTCCAATCCAAAGCTCTAATTTTGTTTAATTATCTCTTGTGTGGCATCTTATTGAAAGCCTTCCAAAAGTCCAAATACACCATGTCAATTGGTTCTCCCTTGTCTTTTCTGCTGAAAGGTTTATCAAATAAACATCCAATGTTGACTGCCCAATCCTGTCCTTTTCCAAGTGCTCTTGGAATGCTGGATTGCAGCATCTTCCCCACTGCTGTTGTCAGATTAATTGTTCAATAGTTCCCTGTTTTCTCGCTCCTTCCTTCCTTAAACATTGGGGTTGCAGCCTCTTCCTGTACACCCTGTCAAAGCCTCTCATAATTTTTTGCCCTTCAATTATCTCTCACCTCAATCTTCTTCGTGCCAAAGAAAACAACACCAGCCTAGACAGAGCCTCCTCATAGCTATAAATCTCCAGCACTGGCAACATCCTCGTAAATCTTTGCAAGTTCTCCAGTGTGACCACACCTTTCCTATGGTGTGGTGATCAGAGCTCTCGCCGTAGCTGGCATGTGGTTCTGGTGGATTGGTGGCCACTGGGGGAGGTTCTGAGGTCAGGGGATTGTGAGTGGGGGGGGGGGGGGTGTTGCAGATTGGGGTGATTGGGGCTTGCCAGGAGAGTGAATGAGGGAAAGAGGATTGTGGCATGGATGGGAATTTCACCCACCATGCAGATGTCCCAATCCATTGCAGTTTTCTGATGAACCTTGTCTGGGCCATGTTCTTGGGATACTTGGATCACCGGTATTGGTTTATTATTGTCACTTGTACCGAGGTACAGTGAAAAACTTGTCTTGCTTACTGTTCGTACAGATCAATTCATTATACAATGCAGTTACATTGAGTTAGTACAGAGTGCATTGAGGTAGTACAGGTAAAAACAATAATAGAACAGAGTAAAGTGTCACAGCTACAGAGGAAGTGCAGTGCAGGTAGACAATAAGGTGCAAGGTCACAACAAGGTAGATTGTGAGGTCAAGAGTCCATCTCATTGTATAAGGGAACCGTTCAATAGTCTTATCACAGTGGGATAGAAGCTGTCCTTGAGCCTGGTGGTATGTGGCCTCAGGCTCATGTATCTTCTGCATGATGGGAGAGAAGAGAGAATGTCCCAGGTGGGTGGGGGTCTTTGGTTATGCCGGCTGCTTCACCAAGGCAGCAAGAGGTAAAGACAAGAATCCATGGAGGGGAGGCTGGTTTCCGTGACACGCTGAGCTGTGTCCACAACTCTCTGCAGTTTTTTGCGGTCCTGGGCAGAGCAGCTGCCATACCAAACCATGACACATCCAGATAGGATGCTTTCTAAGGTGGGGCACGACTGGTGCCCCTCTGGATCGGAAGCCCGACCCTATGGAGCACCCGGGGCTGAGTCGCGATGCCAAGGCCCCCCTGGAAGCCCCCACTTCATGTTCCCCTGGACTGGGAATGATGTGATCCTGTGCACCTCGTTGCAGTAATCACAGTGGGGTCAAAAGGGGATTCCTGGCCAAAGGCTCGGTCGGATTTTCCAAGTTGTGTTGAATGACCTGGAAATAGTTATTACTGCATGTCACACCAGGCAAAGATTAATTAAATGAAAGATCAGTTTTAAGCAATTGCATTTCTAGGCAATTTGGTCAGATCTCCTTGCTGGACACCTCCCCTTACGCTGACGTGGATTTATCTTCAAGTGTCCGCAGAAGCTCGTTTTGCCCCAGTTTAGAACCTCTCCTCCTGGTATATCGTTGCCTTTTTTGCAACTGTGGTAAATGCAACTGAATTCTCATCTCTATCCACTTTTAAAGACGTTGGACCTCCTAATTTATCTTCTATCTCTCTGTTCATCAGTTCCACACATCATATTCTCCTTGGTCGATGTCTATTTCGTCACTCTCGTCCATGAAGACGGGTGCAAATACTAATTTACAACTGTATATGACATCTGCCTCCACGATTGGTTACTGCTTTGGTCTCTGGAACGTGGCGGGAGGTTGATGACCAGAGGGCTCAGATTTAAGATAATTGGCAAAAGAATCAGAGCAGAGAAGCGACTTTTTTTTTCCCTCAGGGGTTTATGATCCGGAATAGTCCGCCTTGGAGAGAACTGGAAACAGATTTAATAGTAACCTTCAAAAGAGAATTGGATATATTGAGGAAAAAAATTGCATAGCTATAGAGAATGTGTAGGGGGAGTAGGACTAATTGGATAGCTATTTCAATTGGATACAAGATACAAATGCAAGGTCTTTCTTCCTTTTTATGTTTCTAGCTGGCAGTGGTGCAGAAATGGTGGTGAGTAATGAACTGGAGAGTTTGGCAGGTTAGTAGCCTGGGCTGGTTCGTGGCCAGGATGCAGCAGACTGTGACGTATTGTGGAACTGTAATTGATTAGAAGTTAATGGAAGATGGAAGGAGATGATTTAATGTCAGTTATAACCAGCTGAAACTGTCGAAACTGGCCAAGATCCACCTGGGAGCTCAGAGCAATCACAAATCTCTTTGTATATCCTGACACAGCCATGTAATGAACAGCTGTATTGGTAGAATCGAGTCTCCAGCTGTTGCAGTTCAATGCTGCGCCATCTTGTATCTTGAGCTACCTCTGGCCACGTGAACCCAAGAGCCTGCCTTTGGGCACTTATTAACCTCAAGGCACTGATCTCTCAATCATGCCTTTGGGATATGGGCAACGCCAATGAGGCTACAATCCTTGTCCGCAGCCTCAGAATAAAGGGATGTCCCTTTAAAACAGATGAGGAGGAATCTGTTCAGCCAGAGGGTGGTGAATCTGTGGAATTTGTTGCCGCAGAGGGCTGAGGAGGTCAAGTCGTCGGGTGTATCTAAGGCAGAGATTGATAGGTTCTTGATTGGTAAAGGGGTTAAGGGCTACGGGGTGAATGTGGTAGAATGGGGTTGAAAAAAATGGCCCATGATTGATTGACAGAGCACACACAATGGGCCGAATGGCCTGATTCTGCTCCTATATCTTATGGCCTTATTTTGACTGTCCTCACAGTATCAAGAATCAACCATGTGATGTGGGATCGGAGTCCCAGCTACACTTCCCTTCCCTCAGGACGTTGGTGAACCAATTGGATTTTTATAGAATTTGGCAGCTCGCTTCATTGTTTGAGAATTGTAAAAGTCTTAATTCGTTGGTGAGCTGAATGAGTGAGTTTCAGACCCAGGAGGTGGAGCAGAGCAGCAGGAAGATTTAGAAAGAGGACCATTGGTGAGCTGAGCTGGTGCAGAGTCGAGGCAGCATTTCTGATTGGCTAATTATGAGGCACATCAGCCAATATGAGGAAGTCAGGCTGTAGCAGAGCAGCCATTCTGGAGCAGAGAGTGGCCAGTATTTGACTGGTAAGTGTTGAGGCTTTGGTGAGAGGAGGCTGAGCAGAGCATAGGTCTTTTATTGGTATTGGTTTATTATTGTCACTTGTACCAAGGTACAGTGAAAAACTTGTCTTGCATACCGATCGTACAGGTCAATTCATTACACAGTGCAGCTACATTGGGTTAGTACAGAGTGCACTGAGGTAGTACAGGTAAAAACAATAACAGTACAGAGTAAAGTGCCACAGCTACAGAGAAAGTGCAGTACAATCAGGTGCAAGGTCAAGGTAGATCGTGAGGTCATAGTCCATCTCATTGTATAAGGGAACCGTTCAATAGTCTTATCACAGTGGGGTAGAAGCTGTCCTTAAGTCTGGTGGTACGTGCCCTCAGGCTCCTGTACCTTCTACCTGATGGGAGAGGAGAGAAAAGAGAATGACCCAGGTAGGTAGGGTCTTTGATTATGCTGGCTGCTTCACCAAGACAGCGAGAGGTAAAGACAGAGTCCAAGGAGGGGAGGCTGGTGTCCGTGATGCGCTGGGCTGTGTCAACAACTTTCTGGAGTTTCTTGCGGTCCTGGGCAGAGCAGTTGCCCTACCATGCCATGATGCATCCAGATAGGATGCTTTCTATGGTGCATTGATAAAAGTTGGTGAGTGTCAACTTTTTAATTTTCCTCTTTGGTCTTAGAGCAGTTGGGGTGACACTTATGGAAATGGTGTGCTCCTCCTGCAAGATGTGGGAGATCAGAGAGACTTCCAATGTCCCTGAGGACTACACTGTGGGAAATGTGTCCAGCTGGAGCTCCTGACTGACTGCAAGAAGGAACTGGAGCTGGAGATGGACGGACTCAGAATCATCCGAGATGCTGAGAGCATCATAGATATTTAGCGAGGTGGTCACACCAAAGGTACAGGCAGAAAGTAGCTTGGTGACCACTGGGAAAGGCAAAGAGAGTAGGCAGAGTGTAGAAATCCTCTGTGGCCATTCCCCTCGAAAACAGGTACGCTGTTTTATATACTGTTGGTGGGGGGAGGTGGGGGAACTGACTGTTCACTAGAAAGCATCAGTAGCCAGGTCTGTTGAACCACAACTCTGGGGCACAGTGCGGAAGGGTGAAGGCAGACAGGACTTCAGTGATAGGAGACTCAATGATTAGGGGGGCAGACAGGAGATCCTGTGGCTGCAAACGGGACTCCAGGATGGTGCATTGCCTCCCCGGTGCCAGAGTTGAGGATGTCTTGGAGTAGCTGCAGAACATTCTCAAGGGGGAGGGTGAGCAGCCAGAAGTCATTGTGCATGTTGGCACAAATGACATAGGTAGAGAAAGGGATGAGGTTCTGCAGAATGAATATAGAGAGCTAGGAAAGAAGTTAAAAAGCAGGGAAGAAAAGCAAAAAAAAAAGATAGAGTGGACAGCCAGCACCTCTCTCCCAGGGCGCCAATGCTCAATACAAGAGGGCATAGCTTTAAAATAATGGGTGGAAAGTTCAAGGGAGATATCAGAGGAAGGATTTTCACCCAGAGAGTGGTTGGGCGTGGAATGCGCTGCCTGGGGCGGTGGTGGAGGCTGGTACATTGGTCAAATACAAGAGATTACTAGATAGGCATATGCAGGAATTTAAAATAGAGGGATATGTGGGAGGAAGGGGTTAGATAGTCTTAGGCGAGGTTTAAAGGTCAGCACAACATTGTGGGCCGAAGGGCCTGTATTGTGCTGTACTGTTCTATGTTCTATGTTCAGGGCCTCGAGGGTAGTAATCTCTGGATTATGCCCAGAGCCACTTGCCAGTGAGAGTAAGAATAGAAGGATATGGAAAGTGAATGTGTGACTGAAAAATTGGTGCAGGGGGCAGGGATTCAGATTTTTGGACCATTGGGATCTCTGGGCTGAGGTGACCTGCATAAAGAGGGACGGGTTGCAACCTGAACTGGTGGGGGGGGGCCAACACCCTGATTTGCGAGGGAGGGTTTAAACTAGATTGGCCGGTGGGGGCTGGGGGGCGGTGGGATCCTAAGCAGCAGGGAGGCAAATGAGAAGCTGGAAAGTGATACATAAATCTGCGACAGTGAGTTGAATAGACAAGACAGGCAGGAGCACAGCGGGGAGCGAAGAAAGTCTGTTGGATTAAATTGCATTTATTTCAATGCACAAGGTGTGACAGGTAAGGCATGGATAGGTACATAGGACTGGGATGTTGTAGCCATTACAGAAACATGGCAAAGGGAGGGACAGGACTGGCAGCTTAATGTTCCAGAGTACGGGTGCTGTAGGCAGTATAGAGGTGGAGGATGAGAGGAGGGGGGTTGCATTTTTGATAAAGGGGAACATCACAGTTGTCGTCAGAGATGAAATAACTGAAGGATCATTCAGTGAGGCTTTATGAGTAGAGCTGAGAAATAGGAAGGGGATGATCACATTGTTGGGATTGTACTATAAGCCCCCAAATAGTCAATGGGAATTAGAGGGACAAGTGTGCCAGGAGATTGTGGACAGTTGCAAGAATAATAGGGTTGTCACAGTAGGAGATTTTTAACTTTCCTAACATAGACTGAGACTGCTATAGTGTTAAGGGCTTAGATGGGATGGAATTTTAAGATTAAGGTAAGATATCTTTATTAGTCATATGTACATCGAAACACACAGTAAAATGCATCTTTTGCGTAGTGTTCTGGGGGCAGCCCACAAGTGTCGCCACGCTTCCGTTGCCAGCATAGCATGCCAACATAACATAACATAGCAACATAGCATTTGTTAAGTGTGTTCAGGAAAGTTTCCTCAGGCAATATACAGAGGGCCCTAATGGGGAGAGGGCAAAACTCAACCTACTCTTGGGTAATGGGGTGGGGCAAATGACTGAGGTGACGGTAGGGGAGCATTTTGGCACCAGTGACCATAGTTCTATTAGTTTTAAAATAGTTATGGATGGGGACAAAACTGGTCTACGGGTCCAAGTTCTAACCTGGGGCAAGGCAAATTTTGATGTCTGTAGACAGGAGCTTGCAAAGATTGATTGGAGTAGGTTGTTTGCAGGCAAGGGGACATCTGGCAAGTGGGAGTCATTTAAAAGTGAGGTAGTGAGAGCTCTAGGTCGATCTGTTCCTGATAGAGTGAAGGGTAAGGCTGGCAAGAGTAGGGAACCCTGGATAACAAGAGATATTGAGGATCTGGCCAGGAAAAAGAATGAGGTATGGGTCAGGGACAGGCAGCTGGGATCAAGTGAATCCCTGGAGGTGTATAGGGGATCCAGAAGTGTACTCAAGAAGGAAATCAGGAGGACAAAAAGGGGACATGAGATAGCTTTGGCAGAGAGGTTAAGGAGAATCCAAAGAGATTTTATAAATATGTTAAGGGAAAAAGAGTGAGAGAATAGGGCCCCTTAAAAATCAAAGTGGATATCTATGTGTGGATCCACAGGAGATGGGCAAGGTCCTCAATGCGTATTTCCCCTGTTTTCACTGTGGAGAAAGACTTGGGAACTAGACAAAGTTACTGGAGATGTCCTGGGGATAGTCCACATTACACTAGAGGAGGTCCTGAATGTCCTAAAATATATGAAAGTAGGCAAATCTCCAGGGTCTGACCAGGTATATCCAAAAGCACTGTGGCTAGAGAAGTTGTGGGAGATCTGGCTGACATATTTGCTTCATCGTTAGCCACAGGTGAGGTGCCAGAAGACTGGAGGGTATCAATGTTGTACCTTTATTTAAGAAGGGCTGAAAAGAAAAAACCTGAGAACTATAGGCCAGTAAGCTTAACATCTGTGGTAGGTAAGTTATTGGAGATGATTCTCAGGGATAAGGTATACATGCATCTGGAAAGAAAGGGGTTAATTAGGGGTAGTCCGCACAGCATTGTGCATAGGAGATCATGCCTTATGAAATTCACTGAGTTTTTTTGATGAAGTTACCAAGAAAGTCGATGATGACCATGGGGTAGATGTGGTCTATATGGACTTCAGAAAGGCATTTGATAAGGTTCCACATGGTAGGCTGCTCTGGAAGGTTAGATTGCATGGAATCTAGGGAGAGCTGGCTAATTGGATACATAATTGGCTTGATGGTAGGAAGCAGAGGGTGATGGTGGAAGGTTGTTTCTTGGACTGGAGGCCAGTGACAAGTGCAGTGCCTCAGGAGTCGGTGCTGGGCCCATTGTTGTATATCAATGATTTGGATGAGAATGTACAAGGCATGGTTAGTAGTAAGTTTGCAGATGACACTAAAACAGGTGGTATCATTGACAGTGAAGAAGATTATCAAGAATTACAGTGGAATCTTGATCAGCTGGGTAAATGGGCCAAGGAATGGCAAATGAAGTTTAACTCAGATAAGTGCGAGGTGTTGCACTTTGAAAAGTTAAGTCAAGGTAGGACTTTAGCAGTAAACAGTAGGACTCTGGGGAGTGTTGTAGAACAGAGGGACTTTCGAGTTCAGGTACATGGTTCCCTGAAAGTGGAGTCACAGGGAGACAGGGCGGTGAAGAAAGCTTTGACACGTTGGCCTTCATCAGTCAGGGCTCTGAGTAGGAGGTTGGGAAGTCATGTTGAAGTTGTACAAGACAGTGGTGAGGCTGCACTTGGAGTATTGTGTTCGGTTTTGGTCACCCTGCTATAGGAAAGATGTTATTAAACTGGAAACAATGTCGGAAAGATTTGTATGTTGCCAGTACTTGAGGGATTGAGTTATAGGGAGAGGTTGGACAGGCTATTTATTCCTTGGAGCGTAGGAGACTGAGAGGTGTATAAAATCATGAGGGGTATAGATAGGGTGAATAAACCTCAGTCTTTGTCCCAGGGTTGGGGAATCAAGAACTAGAGGCCATAGATTTAAAGCGTGTGGGGAAAGATTTAATGGAAACTTGAGGGGCAACTTTTTTACACAGTATGTATATGGAATAAGCTGTCAGACAAAGTGGTTGAGGCAGGTACAATAACAACTTTATTGTACATGGATAGGAAAGGTTTAGAAGGATATGGGCCAAATGTGAGCAAATGGGACTAGCTTGGAAGGGCCTCTTGGTTGGCGTGGATGAGTTGGGCTGAAGGACCTGTTTCTGTGCTGTATGACTCTGAGTCCACGTGTGAGACTGTCCAACAACTGTGCTGAGTCTCGCAAATTCCGTGTTCTTAGTCAGTGAAGCTGACTGAATACAGCAGATACTCAATGATCCTGCATGTGATTAGCAAAGGTGAATTTCCTGGCCTTTGTCAGCAGGCTCCTTTTACAACTTGAGGTGAAAGGCTGTGCCTCCAGGTCTCTCTGCATAGCTCCAGCCAATCAAACCTTCACTAGTCATCTGTGTCCTTTGACAAAGCAAGTAAATTCTTGGTCTCTTTCAATTCCTCCAAGTTTCTTTATGACCCATCACTTTCATATAAAGACATGTGTTTTTAATCTCTGATGGGTCCATCTTCTCTACTCCTCTTTTATTGATGCTCTTTGTCTTTATGTCTCCCCAGTGGCAGATGATCTCCACATTTCTCATCATGGTTCAAGGTGCTTCCATGAAATGTTTTTTTCCTCTTTTATGATGTAATTTCTTTGCTGCACGTCTCCTGTAAATCTCACCAGCACCGTCCCCCTCTTGTTTTATACATTCTTGGCCTCGATCTCTGTCAAAAATGGTGATTGTACTCCCTCTTCATCACCAAAACTCTGCTTCCTCACCTCTTCTCAACATTTCTTCATTGAAGTCTAATATACGATCCTCCCAGCACATCGGGAGAGGGTTATATTTCCTTATTACTGTATTTCCATGCAAAATAGAAGGAGGCCATTCAGCCCATTGAGCATATGCTAATTCACAGAGCAATCCCATTCCCTACTAATTTTACCTGTAACCTATTCTACCCACATTCCCGTCAACTTTTCCCAGATTCTACCCTTCACCTATACAATTTACAGTGGCTGGTTAACCAACCAACCCAAATGTTTTTAGGATGTGCGAGGAAACCAGAGCACCCAAGGAAACCTAGGTGGTCACAGGGAGATTGTGCAAACTCAACACAGACAGCGCTGGAGGTCAGCATCATACCTGGGTCTCTGGAGCTGTGAGGCAGCGACTCTACTTGTTGTGTCCCTTCTAACACCGCACTCGTACACTGAGACAATGGTATTGGTATTGGTTTGTTATTGTCACTTGTACCGAGGTACAGTGAAAAACTTGTCTTGCATACCCTTCATACAGATCAATTCATTACACAGTGCATTGAGGTTGTACAGGGTAAAAACAGCAAAAGAATACAGAGTAAGTTGTCACAGCTACAGAGAAAGTGCAGTGCAGGTAGACAATAAGGTGCAAGGTCATAACAAGGTAGATTGAGGTAGAGAGTCCATCTCATCGTATAAGGGAATCGTTCAACAGTCTTAATACAGCGGGATAGAAGCTGTCCTTGAGCCTGGTGGTACATGCCCTCGGGCTCCTATATCTTCTGCCTGATGGGAGAGGAGAGAAGGGAGAATGATCCGGGTGGGTGGGGTCTTTGATTATGCTGGCTGCTTCACTAATGCAGCGAGAGGTATAGACAAGAGTCCATGGAGGGGAGGCTGGTTTCCGTGATGCGCTGGGCTGTGTCCACAACTCTCTACAGTTTCTTGCGGTCACGGGCAGAGCAGTTGCCGTACCAAGCCGTGATGCGTCCAAATAGAATGCTTTCTATGGTGCATTGATCAATGGAGGAGCAAGCTTCTTGTCTGATGGTCCATTCTTTGCTCATCCCCAACTGAGAATTTTCCCTTCTCTTGGTTTCAATCTTTCCTTCTCAATTTTATATGCCTAGCTCTCCTCCAAACAATCTCTTTATGTTCCCCCGAATCTGCAGATGTGACTCTTTGAGAAATCTTCCTATATTGAAATCCTAATGCATCCCATTTGTATTAAAACACATTTGCCTTGGGTTCATGGTGATATATTTATGCCTGCACCTTGTACTCTGCCTAAAATTCCATTCTATTGATGTCAATAATCCATGGACGATCCTTCTCTCCCAGTAAAGACATCCTTCCCTACCATGCAGACACAGTAGTGTAACGGCTAGCATAATACTTTACAGTGCCAGCAACCCGGGTTCAATTCCCGCCACTGTCTGTAAGGAGTTTGTACGTTCTCCCCACGTCTGCATGGGTTTCCTCCCATATTCCAAAGATATACGGATTAGAGAATTATGGGCATGCTATGTTGGCACCAGAAGCGTGGTGACACTTGCGGGCTGCCCCCAGAACACTACACAAAAGATGCATTTCACTGTGTTTCAATGTACATATGACCAATAAAGATATCTTATCTTTCTCCTTCAGCCTCAGCTGTACATGGTGCTAAGGATCTTCCCTCAGAAACTGGCCGTGAAGCCTTGGTCTTTTCTCCCCGATGTGATTTAATTTCAATGAAGAAATAGAAAATCAGGGACGAGTTTGAGTTGCGTGTAGTCCATGGTTCTGCTTCTGAATGTGGTGACCGGGTGCGGTAATGAATGCAGCACGCGGTGCCATGCAGCACCACCTGCAGGTTGCCCATTACTTTGCCTGTGGCCAGTTTCAGTGTTGCTCAGAGAGGATCTGCCTAGACTGGTCCCTGCCCAGAGCTGCCAGTGGCATTAGGCTCTCCCTTGGGCTCCACCACTGATCCACCTCCATATCCCTTGGAATCCCTGCCCAAGCTCCCACCTTTCACTATATACCCCCAGCACCCCCACAACAAGCCTCAGAACTGACTCCCTTTCCTTCCTGTCAGCAGATCTCCCAGGACGACTGCAGGGAGTAAGGTGGCAAAGCTGGTAGTGCAGTTGCCTCACAGCTCAAGTGAGCCAGGTTCAGTCCTGACCCCGCCGCTGACATGTGCATGTTCACCCTGTGACCAAATGGGATTCCCCTGGGTGCTCCAGCTATCCCCCATGTCCCAAAGGCATACTGGTTGGGAGTTTATTTGGCCACTGTAGATTACTCCTAGTTCAGGTCAGTGGTCCTAGTTCAGGGACATGTGAGAAAGAAAAGTTACAGGGAAATTAGTGGGGCAATGGGGCTGCTAGGATTGATCTGAGAGCCAGCATAGACTCAGTGGGCTGAATGGCTTCCTTCCATGTCACAAGAAAATAAATACGAGACCCTCATCTGATTCTGCTCCTTGGTCCCTTGACGTACTGATCCCTGTCCTTTTGACTGACAGGATCATCCCCTCATAACCTACCAAGACCCCGCTCCTCTTAGCAATCCCTACCCCTCCACCTCCCCGATCCTGCCCTCCCAATCTATTAATCCTGGCCCCTCAATCAGGATGTAAATGTCGGGGATATAATTAGGAGGTTTGTGGATGATACAAGAATTGGTGGTGTTGTGGACAGTGAGGAAGGTTGTCTAAGTTTGCAGCCAGATATGGATCAAATGGAAAGTTGGGCAGAGAGTTAGCAGATGGAATTTAATCCTGATAAGTGTGAGGTAATGGATTTGGGAAGTCAGCTAGGGGCAGGACATGTGCAGTAAATGGTAGGGCTCTAGGAAGTTTTAATGAACAGAGGGACCTTGGGGTTCAAGTCCATAGTTCCCTGAAAGTGGCAACACAGGTAGGTAGGATGGTGAACAAGGCACATGGCATGCTTGTCTTCATAAATCAGGGCATAGAATATAAAAGTTGAGATATTGTGTTGAAAGTTTGCAAAATACTGGTTAGACTGCACTTGGAGTATTGTGTGCAGTTCCAGTCACTACACTATAGAAAGGATGTGATTGTGCTATAGTGGGTGCAGAGGAGGTTGTCTGGATTGGAGGACTTGAGTTATAGGGAGGGATTGGGTAGATTGGGCGTGTTTTCCCTTGAGTGAACGAGGAAGAGGGGTGACCTCAAAGAAGTACGTAAAATTATAAGAGGTATTAAAAAAGAAGAGGGCATTGATTTAAGGTGAAAGAAAGGAGTTTTAAGAAGGATTTGGGAAAGCTTTTACAGAGAATGGTTGATATCTGGATCTCCCTGCAGGAGGAGGTGATGGAATCAGATGCAATCACTACATTTAAGAGGCATTTATATGGACACTTAAATAGGCAAGGCATTGAAGGACATGGTTGGTTTACTGGTTTATTGGTTTATTATTGTCACATGTCCTGAGGTACAGTGAAAAACTTGTCTTGCATACCATTCATTACAAATCAATTCATTACACAGTCCATTGAGGTAGTACAAGGTAAAACAATAACAGAATGCAGAATAAAGTGTCACAGCGACAGAGAAAGTGCATTGCAAGTAGACAATTAGGTGCAAGGTCATAACAAAGTAGATTGCGAGGTCAAAAGTCCATCTTATCGTACTAAGGAACTGTTCAAGTGTCTTATAACAGTGGGATAGAAGCTGTCCCTGTCCTTGAGCCTGGCGGTATGTGCCCTCAGGCTCCTGTATCTTCTGCCTGATGGGAGAGGAGAGAAGAGAGAATGACTTGGGTGGGTGGGGTCTTTGATTATGCTGGCTGCTTTACTGAGGCAGTGTGGAGGGGAGGCTGGGTTCTGTGATGTGCTGGGCTGTATCCACAACTCTCTGCAGTTTCTTGCGGCCATGGGTAGAGCAGTTGCTGTACCAAGCCATGATACATCCAGATAGGATGCTTACTATGGAGCATCAATAAAAATTGGTGAGGGTCAATGGGTACATGCCAAATTTCTTTAGCTTCCTGAGGAAGTAGACACGCAGGTGATCTTTCTCGGCTGTGGCATCTATGTGGTTGGACTAGGGCAGGCTATTAGTGATGTTCACTCCTAGGAAGCTCTCAACGCTCTCGACCTCAGCACTGTTGATGTAGACAGGAGCATGTGCACCATCCCCCTTCCTGAAGTCAATGACCAGCTCTTTTGTGTTGCTGACATTGAGGGATAGGTTGTTGTCATGACACAATGTTACTGAGCTGTCTGTAAGGAGTTTGTACGTTCTCCCCGTGTGTGCATGGGTTTCCTCCCACATTCCGAAGATGTACACGTTAGGAAGTTGTGGGCATGCTATGTTGGTGCTGGAAGCGTGGCGACACTTGCGGGCTGCCCCCAGAACACTCGACGCAAAAGGTGCATTTCACTGTGTGTTTCGATGTACATGTGACTAATAAAGAAATCTTATCTTATCTTAGATACCTGCATCATTTGAATGTTTGAGGTTAAACAGCACAAGTGATGTACTGTTTGGTTAAATGTAGGTTGCAAAGCTTGGTTTGAGCTATTTTGGCCAGGACTCATCCACTCATTCCTTGGCACCAGCAGTAGCCATGGCATATGGTTTGATTGAGTAGGGACCACAGGGGCTGGGTCCAAGTTGGAGCTCATGGATTGGGATAAGTAGTGTTTCAGTTGAGTGAAACAAAAGGAGAGGAATTAAAGGAAGTCAACATCCAGCCAAAGGAAAATTTCAACCTCTATTTGTCTAACTATCTATCTCTAGATCTCTTTCCCTATTTATTTTTTCTCTATTAAATGCATCTACATCAGTGCACAGACATTATCTCCATCTATCCTTCTCCTTTGAGTAAGTAAGTGCCGTTTTATATCAACCCTTTTAATTTGCCTCCTTTTTTTGTACAAAGACAAGAATTAATTATACTTCCAAAGAAAAACAAGTCCGATTTGTTGATTCAAATTGCTCAGCCATATCAGAATGAAAAGTACCAAAGATTTTTCTCGACTGGGGATCTGCCCGAATGCAAATCACTCAATCCACTGTGACAGAGAGAAGCAGAAACACAGCAGCCAGTTCTCTGAACAGCGGTCTACCCAGTTCCAAATGAAAAGGTCGGTTTATCTATTGTCAAACCGTGAATCAATGGGAGACCAGGACCTGTGGCCCTGTTATCGGCAGGGGGTGAGTTAAAGCTTCAAGGCTTCAAAGCCTCAGTACCACAGAGCCAGCTGTCTAGTGCTGTGAAACACTCAGAGTCACGTTCCAATCTGAAAGCATACGCCTTGTGAAGGGAGGGTCAGAAGAAAGGACAGGCATTCTGCCTGGAATACTGCACCTTCTTCCCTTCATCAACACCACAGAGATTATAAAATGTGAAGTAAATGGGATCTGAGGTGGATGTAACACTGCAGATGTTGGAACCTGGAACAGAAATCAGGACGTTGGAAGAACTTGGCAGGTAGCTTAATGATATGAACATTGAATTTTCCAATTTCAGGTTCTCCTTCCACACACACACTCACCTGTCCACCTGGGCGCCTTCTCCCTTTGTTCCCCTTTCCCAACCCTTCCTCCCGCACGTGGTTCCATCTGTCTATCGCCCCAACTCCCCTCATCTGGTTCCACCTATTATCTTCAGGCCTCTGTCCCTCGAACTGCTATATTCTGGCAACCTTCCCTCTCAGTCCTGATGCAGGGTCTCCACCTGAAACATGAACATACCCCTTTTGGCTCCACAGATGCTGCTTGATCTGCTGCACCCATCCAGTGTCCTGTTTTTATATATAAACATGTATATATTGTTTTGTAGACTAGGGAAGTTCTATGTCAAGGCTCAGAAACCATTCAAGGTTCTGGTGTGTAACGCAAGTGTGTTTATTGAAGAGTTTAGATTTAGATGATATCTTACATAACCTCAGGATGTCTCAAGTTACATTACACCACTGGAGTACTCCTGAAGTCACTGTTGGATATTGAATGTGTAGCAGACAATTTTCATACATGGAAGTGAGATAATAACCAGATCATCTACTTCTAGATAAATAAGAGGCAGGACAGGGAGGAAAACTCCCTGAAAGAAAAACAAAAAATGCAGGTCAGGCAGCATCTGTGGAAAGAGAAACAGTTAACGTTTCATGCGGTGTTTACAGCATATCCTGTTTTTATTTCAGATTTTTGTTCTGCAGTTTTTTGATTTTCATTTACTTGGAAAACTCCCTTGCTCTTCTTCCTGTATTTTGTTTAATTCATTTGCTGGATGGTTTGGCATTCATGAGTTTGGAGCAGGAGTTGAACTGGAGCCTCCTGACTCACTGGTATTTATGGTGCCAAGACAAGCGCACGTACACCATTCTGAATGAATATCTTCGCATTATAACAACCGTACATCCAGCGTGTGCATCATCACAAAACGTCACACATGCAAAGATGCCTGTGAGACTTGTGACTGGGTGATTCAGTCCAAAGACTGCAGCAAATCTCACTTGAGTGAGCAGAGAGCACACCAAGTAAGGCCGAATACTTTAAAAGAGTTCATCTTTTTTCAACGGTTCCCTGTAGAGCAGCAAATAATTTCCAGATGAAGGATCTCGACCCCAATTGTCAACTGTCCATTTTCCTCCATAGATGCTGCCTGACCCGTTGAGTCCCTCCAGCATTTTGTGTGTTACAGCAAAGAATTTCCAAAGGCTTAGGACATGTGGATCCCATTGCTCACTAACTTGAGCATCTGAAGAAGCACTTGCAGGACAGTGATGACAGAGCAGAAGGACTGGGACTAACTGGATGGTTTACTCAAAGTTGGCGCCCATGTGGCAGCCCAAACCAGGCCTCCTTTCCTGCCAGGTTCTCTGCTGTGGAGCAAAAGCAAAATCCAGCAGATGCTGTAAGTCTGAAATAAAAACAGAAGATGCTGAAAATGCTCAGCAGGCCAGGCAGCATCTGGAGAGAGGGAAACCAAGTCAACGTTTCAGTTGATGACCTTTGCGCAGGAAAACGTGATTATAAGATAAGATATCTTTATTAGTCACACATACATCGAAACACAGTGAAATGCATCTTTTGCGTAGAATGTTCTGGGGGCAGCCCGCAAGTGTCACCACGCTTCCGGCGCCAACATAGCACGCCCACAGCTTCCTAACCCGTACGTCTTTGGAATGTTGGAGGAAACTGGAGCACCTGGGGGAAACCCATGCAGTCACGGGGAGAAAATACAAACTCCTTACAGACAGCAGCCGGAATTGAACCCGGGTCGCTGGCGCTGTAATAGCGTTATGCTAACCGCTACACTACCATACCATAGAGATTGAGGAAGTAAATTGCACAAAGAACTACTTCTGCATTGTTGGTTTGGAATTTGTTAGGCATGGTGCTTAGCTAACTTCTTTTGGTGGTAATTTTGGAGGTAAATTAAATAGCCCCGATAACCGGGTAATGGAAAATTTGAGGTGTGATTCACCCGGCATCAGTATCGGCGACTTCCCAACATTGTGGTGCCTGCTCTTCACAGTGAGTTCACTCAACCTGTGCTAGCCTTACGATTGGTTAATTTGGTGGACCAAATTAAAGCATACCTGTGCTGTTTAAAGCTAGCCTGTACCTAAAGGGGAGGTGTATTGTTGTTGGGCTAAGTGCCGATAGTTGCTCTAGAAATGAATTGGCCGCAGGAGGCATTGAGAATGGAAAAGCAGCGGAGAGAGTGAGCTCCTGGTCTTTGGCCTTGCTGGAGCTGCAAAGCAGGAATAACATCCTGAATCTGTCCAATGCCAGGAGGCCCCCTGGGTATAGACGGGGCCATGGGAGAAGGTAACAGTGGAAGAACTGGATGTTGTTTTGTAAGACATTCACTGATGACAGATGCTGGAATCTGGAGCAACACACAAAATGCTGGAGGAACTCAGCAGGTCAGGCAGCACCTGTGGTGGGAAATGGACAGTCGATGTTTTGGGTCGAGACCCTTCACTTGGACCTGATATGTTGACCCGAAACATCGACCGTCCATTTCCCTCCACAGGTGCTGCCTGACCCGCTGAGTTCCTCCAGCACTTTGTGTGTGGCACTGAACCTGCTCGCTGCACTGCACACACATCACTCAACTACCAACAATCTCTCCCAGTTAGGACACATTACAGATCTCCCCTCGTCACCACACTCAAGGCAGTCTGCACACCCCCACACCACATCCTATACTTGAACGCAGTTCAACCATGGCTGCAATGCCACCCAGGTTGGAAGATCAATAATGCATTTACTTCTTTCTTCCAGGAGAAGGTGACACACAACCTCAGGGAGCTTGGACTGAGTGGAGGGGGAGCAGGGCTCCCTACTTGGCTACAGCCCTAGCAAGGAGATAATGGTGGGCCGTAATTGGGAATGGCTATGTCACTGACAGGGCTGAATCACTGGAGCTGACATTATCCTCATCCCTACCCCTCCTCATGTCCCTCCTCTCTGAATGCAGTGTGAGGAGTTTCCACTCTGTAATGCACCCCTCCACCCTCACCCCCTCACCCTACCCTTGTGCTACTATAGTCACCGAGGACTGGTGCCCAGGCAGCTCAGGAAGGTGAAGCTAAGGCAGGCAGCAGCTCAGATACAAAGGCATTGTGTGACCTGGAGGATGGTGTGGAGGGGAAGTCTGCAGCTGGCAAGACATGGTGGCCTGCAGGAGGGTGGGAGGGGAGTGTGATGGGCCTTCAATGCCCAGAACTGCTCAAGGATTGAATGAGCATCCGTTCACTGGTCTTGTTGCAGCCACTGGCAAGGAGTATGAGGACGAGCAAAGGCTCCTTTGAAGTCGGGTCCTAAGGGAATGTGCAAGGTTGATAAACTTGTGTGCATCTCAGTGTAGCATGACCCAGTTAGATTGGGATAGTTGTTTTGTTTGGTGGCATTTGATTTACAATGTGGCCAAGTGGAAGCAGTGGAAGAGCACAGAAGGTGTGTGGCTGGTGGTGAGCGGGCCAGGAGTTCTTCACACACAGCCCCCTCCCTCCTCCTCCTTTCTCCTCCCTCCCTTCCTTCTCCATCTCACTTCGCCTCTCCTCCTCCACCTCCATCCCTCTATGTATATCCTTTCTTAGATAGGGAGACTAAAACTGTACACAATCCCCCAGGTGTGGTCTCACCAAGACCTTCTACAATTGCAATAAAACTTCCTTCTTCCTCTCTTTGTCCCCTCATAATAAAGACTAACATACTATTTAAGATAAGATTTCTTTATTAGTCACATGTACATCAAAACACACAGTGAAGTGCATCTTTTGCATACAGTGTTCTGGGCCACAACTTCCTTTGTGTTTGCATTGCTTCATCTCCACGTTGGCATTCACTGACTTGTGCACAAACACAGCCAAGTCTCTCTCTGCAACTAAACTACCCGATCTCTCACCATTTAACAAATACTCCATTTGTCATGACTTCAATATATTCTACCTGCCGTGTTCTTGCCACTGACTCAGCTTGTCTGTATCCCCTTGAAGCCTTTTTATATCCTCTTCCGAACCCTGTCACCCCACCACCTTTTGTATTGTGAGTGAACTTTGAAATATGACAATTGGTCCCCTTAACCAAATCATTGGTATGGATTGCAAATTGTTGGGGCTCAAGCATTGAATCCTGTAGTACCCCAACATACCAGCCTGCCAACCTGAGAAATATCTGTTTATTACCACTCTTTGATTTCTGTGATAACTCATCTTCATCCATGTCAGTCCATTACCTCCACTTCCATGGTCCAATCTTGTTGATCAACCCCCTGTATGGGTCCTTATCAAACATCTTCTGAAATTCCAAATACACCGCTCCACAAGTTCCCCTTATCTATTCTAATAATCACATTGTCAAAGAACTCCAGCAGCTTAGTCAAACATGATTTTCCATTTATTAATCCATGTTGACTCTGATTAATCCTATTATTCTTATCACGTGTTCAGCTGTTATATCCTTCATTACAGATTCCAGCACTTTTCCTACTGCTGACATTAGGTAGTTCCCGGTTTTCCCTCTCCCTCCTTTCCTAAATAGTGGGGTCTCATTCCAAAGACATGTGGGTTGGTAGGACAATTGACCATTGTAAGTTGCCCCTAGCATGCAGATGAGTGGTAGGATCTGGGGGGAGTTGATGACGATGTGAGAATAAAATGGAATTAGTGTAGGATTAGTGTAAAAGGGTGGTTGATGGTTGTCTCAGACTCAGTGGGCTGTCTCGCTGTATGACTCTGACATCTGGAGGCAGTCTGAAGGAGATTCACCAGGCCAATTCCTGGGATGAGAGGGTTGTCCTGTCAAGAGAGGCTGGACGGTTTGGGTCTCTATTCCTTGGAGTTTAGAAGAATAAGGTGTGACCTTGTTCAAGCATATAGGATCCTGAGGAGGCTTAACAGAGTAGATGTTGAGAAGTTTCCATGCATGAGAGAATCGTGAACAAGGGGACAAGGGTACAAACTAAGGGGCCAGTCATTGAAAACTGAGATGCATAGAGACTGGAATCCCTGGAATTCTCCGTCTCTGAGGGTGGTGGAGCCCAGACCATTCGATATTTTTAAGGTGGAGATAGATAAATATTTGAAAGATGGAGGAATTGAGGGGTGTGGGGAACTAGCACAGAAGAGGAGGCCAGCATAGATCAACCACAATGATATTGAGTGGCAGGGCAGACTGGAGGGGCCGAGTGGCCTACTGCTCCAATTTTCTTGTGTTCTTTGTGGAAGGTCATTGATGAAGCAGCTGAAGATGGTTGGGCCAGGACACGGCCTTGAGGAACTCCTGCAGTGTTGTCCCGATGCTGGGATGGTTTATATCCAACAACTACAACCATCTTCCTATGTATGAGGTATGACTCCAACCACTGGAGTGTTTTCCCTTGGATGGCTGTTGACTTCAGTTTTACCAGGGCTCCTCGATGCCACACTTGATGTCAAGGGCAGACACTTTCATCTCTCCTCTGGAATTCAGCTCTTTGGTTCCATGTTTGGACCAAGGCTGTGATGACATCTGGAGCCAAGTGATCCTGGCAAAACCCAAACAAGGCGTAGTAGGTTATTGGTAAGTGCCGATTAAAAGCACTGTCAAAGACTTTGTTGATTATTGAGGGTAGACGGATTGGGTGGAAATTAGCCAGGTTGGATTTATCCTGCTTTTTAAGAACAGGACATCCCTGGACAATTTTCCACATTATTGGGCAGATGCTGGTGTTGTAACTATACTGGAACCACTCAGCTAGAGGTGCAGCTGGTTCTAGAGCACAGGTCTTCAGTCCAATGGTTGGGATGTAGATGGTTGCAGCCTTTGCTGTATCCAGTGCCCTTGACCAGCATAAATCAGCCATGGTCATATGGAATGGCAGGGCAGGCTCGAGGGGCCTCCTGGCCTACTCCTGCTCTTATTTTCTTCTGTTGTTGTGACATTTTCTACCTTCCAAATCACAGGAATAATCCCAGAATCTATAGAACTTTGGAAGATGATAACCAAAGCATCCACCATCTCTGAAGCCACCTCTTTCAAAACTGTGCTGTAAATCATTAGGTCCTTGGGGTTTATCAGATTCCAAGCCCATCAGCTCATCTGGTACTAGTTTTTGATCAACACTTAGTTCCTTTAGCTTCTCATTCTCATTATACTCTTCTCTCATATATCCAGCAAGTCTCTGTGTCTTCTTCTGTGAAGACAGACACAGAGTAAATTTTTCCTCTGCCATTTCCCTATTCCCCATCATAAATTCTCCTATCTCTGTCTGTAAGGTGCCCACATTTGTCCTTGTTCGTCTTTTCCTCTCAATGTACCTATAAAAGTTCTTACAATCTGTTTTTATGTTCCTCGCCTGTCTACTCTCATATTTATCTTGCCTTCCCTTCCTATGCTGAGTTCTAAAATACTCTCAATCCTCAGGCCTTCTGCTATTTCTGGCGACTTCATAAGCCTCTTCCTTGGATTTAATATTAT
Organism: Pristis pectinata; assembly: GCF_009764475.1. Lineage (NCBI taxonomy): Eukaryota > Metazoa > Chordata > Chondrichthyes > Rhinopristiformes > Pristidae > Pristis > Pristis pectinata. The sequence continues at coordinate 8,093,921 of NC_067437.1, forward strand.
CTTTAATTTCTCTTGTCAGGCATGGATGAATCACTTTTCCTGTTTGGTTTTTGTACCTTAAAGGAATTTTTTTTAATGATTTATGCATTATTTCTTTAAATAATGCCAGTGTACTGTGATACCTTTCAATATGTTCTTCTGATCAACCAGAGCCAACTCACCTCGTGCCTTCATGGTTTAGATTTAAGTCCTCAGTTTCACATTGAACCACATCACTTTCAAACTCAATGTCAAATTTTATCACATTCTGGTCACTCTTCCCAAAGACCCCTTGACAAGAAGATTAGATATTAACCCTTTCTCATTACACAAAATGAGATGCACTTATGTCTGATAGCAACTAGTTTGAGCAGAGGTTTGAAGTCACCAAAAAGTCAAAGTTGAGTTTATTGTCACATGCACAAGTACATGTGTGCACAGGTGCAATGAAAAACTTACTTGCAGCAGCATCACAGGCACATAGCATCGTATAAGCAGCATTCACAAGAAAAACATAAACATAAATTATACAAAATTTTTACAAGAAAGAACACAATTAGAACAAAAAAAGTCCATTTTAGTACAAAGTGATCAAAGTGGTCATAGTGTTACTAACTGTAGTGGTTAGGGTTGTGCCGGTTGGTTCAAGAACCGGGTGGTTGAAGGGAAGTAGCTGTTCTTGAACCTGGTGGTGTGGGACTTCAGGCTTCTGTACCTCCTGTCCGATGGTAGCTGCAAAAAGATGGCTGGATGGTGGGAATCTTTGATGATGGATGTTGCCTTCTTGAGGCAGTGCCTCGTGTAGATACCACCAATGATGGGGAGGGATGTGTCCGTGATGTATTGGGCAGAGTCCACTACTCTCTGCAGCTTCTGACATACCAGGTTGCTTCGTGGTCTGGTACGGCATGGAACCTTGTAGGAAGTACTTCAACCTGTGTTGCAACATTTCCTGTAGGCTTGTACAGCTTAAGATCGCTGTGGAAAGAAGAAAACATTTGTAGAAATCTGATCTCTAAATAATCCCACTGCTGTGGTCTCCTTCCAGCTGTTGAATACATATTGAACCAGTTAACATAAGAGGAGCATTGAAACACTCTGTGGCAGCTCTGGTAACTAGTTTGCACACTGTAGCATACGTTCTTGCACAATGGTAACACTTTGAGCACTGTGGTACCTGAGTGCATTGTAGGTCCTTATATTCTATAGTCAGGGTTAATGTAAACCCACTATGATTGGGAGCATCAAATAAACACAAATTTTATTCGTGACAGTTGTCCTTCAAGTGCACAGCATGCTTGGAATGAAGGATGTTTCAAAATGTAAATGTGTGGCACATATTCCCAAGAGAGTGACAGTCCACCAACCATGAGGCAGCCGTTCTCTTAACAGCTAACATGCACCACACTAACTGCCCTTTATAAAGAGAGAAGTGAACAACATCGTACAACCAGTAATGGATTTACACTGGAGATTTTTTATACAATAAGTCAACACAAATTAATTGTAAACTTAAATGTTTGATTACATTTCAGAAATTTACATACAGAAAAGATGGTATAAACAGGTGACATCTATGAACTTGATTAACATTCACAGTTGTTGGCTTGTACCAAACTCTGATTAACATAGTATTCAATTTATTTGCAATCACGATCCTTAGTTTTATCCTAGAGACTTGTATGCAGGACAGATTAAAGGTAACCTATTGATCACTTGAACACTTGTTACTTATTTGCTAACAAGCCGATGTTGCAAATATTTAAGAGGGCAAACAGTATGTTAGCCCTTATTACAAGAGCATTTGAATTCAGGAGTAAGAAAAAGTCTCATTGCAATTCTGTTGGGTGTTGGTGAGATCACACTTAGAGTATCATGCATAGTTTGGTTCCCTTACATAAAAAAGGATGCACTTACCACAACGAAAATACACTGAGGATTCACTTGACTGGTTCCAAGGATGGTGGGTTTGCCATACGAAGAGATATTGATAAGACTGGGATTGTGTTTAGAAGAATGAGATGGGGTCAGGGGACAGTAGTTGAGTAAAAGCGGTTGGGGTAAAAACTCCATCCTGGAGGGCTGTGGTGGCTCATTCATTGTCTTCATTCAAAACTCGGATTGATGGACTTCTGGCTATGAGGGAATTAATGGAGGAAAGTGGCGCTGAGAGAGAAGATCACCCATGATCTTAATGAATGGCAGAGCAGGTTTGAAGGGCCACACAGCCTAGTCTTGATCCTAGCTTTGATGTTCTTTGAAAAAGCAAACACTTTCTTAGCTTGTGGAATCATCATCCATGGCTAAATCTTTCTCTTTGCTCTCTTGACCTCCTGCTTCTAGCTCTGTCCCTGCCTGCTGCTGCTTCTGTGCTGCGTGAGATGGTGAATGTCAGGATTGTCATAAATATTGAAGGCCGTGGAGGCTTTGGACAGGGTGCAGAATAGGTTCTCCAGGATGCTGTCTGGATTGGGAGGGCACGTGCTATAAGGAGAGGTTGGACAGACTTGGGTTGTTTTCTCTGGAGCGGTGGAGGCTGAGGGGAGACCTGATAGAAGTTTATAAGATTATGAGAGGCACAGATGGAGTAGACAGCTGGTATCATCTTCCCAGGGTCAAAATGTCTAAAACTAGAGGACGTGCATTTAAGGTGAGAAGGGATGTGCGGGGCAAGCTTTTTACACAGGGAGTGGTGGGTGCCTGGAATGCGCTGCCATTGGTGGTGGAGGGAAATACAGTAGAGGTATTTAAGAGGCTCTTACATAGGCACATGAATGTGCAGAGAATGGAGGATCCTGGACATCGTGTAGGCAGAAGGGACGAGTTTAGTTAGGCATTTAATTACATTTAATTAGCTCAGCACAACATTGTGGGCCGAAGGGTCTGTTCCTGTTCTGTACTGTTCCCTATTCTGCGTTGTGGAATGAAAAGGGCTGTAGCAGAATGGATTGAAATCTGGATCAGTAACAGGGTAAGAAAGCAGCAGTAAACGATTGTTTTCTGGACTGGAGGAAGGTGTAGAGTCGACACCGTTTTGAAGTTCTCAAGGCAGCCTCAACACCAAATCAATCAGTGCTTCGTGGAGAAATTTATCATTAAGAAAAAAATGAGATGAGTGAGCATGGGCATATTTCTATAAAATTAAGAAAAGGATGTTGAAGAACAGGGCTTCTTCTGAATTGCACAGGCTCCAGTTGACATTCTTCCTGTCAATAATTTTAGCCAAAATTCCCGAAGGAGTGGGTGTGATTTTTACAGCTTATGGAGACTCACCTCTGATTACATTGGGTGGGAAGGGAGGTTGGTGTGTGAATAGGGAAATGCAACAGCTTGCAGTAACCAGAACTGTTACTATAGTGATGGTGCCAGCTCAGTGAAACCACAGATGGTTTGAGAAATTTGATTATGTTTCAAACTTTTCATTTTGTATTTGCAAACTCTGAAGCCTGGAAGAAACGGTGGCCAATGCCTTGTCATATTTGTGCAAACATCCTGCACCAGTTGTTATTAGGGAGAATATTCTGGCAGTTATAGTGTCCAGTTGAATAGGGACATTGGTAGGGAGATGAAGTACAAAGAGATGTGGTGCTTTGGTCCTGGATTGGGAACGATGGTGGGAGAGAGACCAAGTACCAAGTGCAGTCTGCCCAATTTTTCATTCATCAGTTTGAGTGGACAAGAAATGATACAGCCACTATTGATGATCTCCATAGCTTGCGTTTCTTGTGTTCATCAGTAGCAATAGCACCAGATGCAGGAACAGAAATACTTGCTCCTACATTTGCTGGATGCTTTCTTGGCCTGTCATTTCTGAGCTAAATCTTCTGGTGATTTCCAATATCTCTGACAGACTAAGGGACCTCAGCTGAAATTTAGTTTTCAGACATCCAAGGATAATGTTTAATACTGCAGAAATATAAAATAAGAACAGTGGTGGGCCATTCTACCCCTCAGGTCTGTTAAGTGGGAATAGAAGTGGGAAGTGAGCCCTTAACATTGCTAGAAAATTAGGTCACTCAAGCCCTTGAACTTGTCCTGCCATGCAATCAGATCATGGCTCAACCCCACTCATCTTTGCTCTGTGTTTCTTGAAACCCAACAGAATTCCACTTTCACTGTTGGAAGTGTATAAAATTATGAGGGGCATAGATAGGGTGGACAAGCAATATCCTTTCTCCATTATTGAGAGATCCAATACCAGAGTGCATACATTTAAGGTGAGAGGGGGTAGGTTCAGAACAGATGCGAGGGGTACATTTTTTTTACTGAGAGAGTGAGTGGTGGATGCCTGGAATGCATTGCCTGATAGGGTGGTGGAGGCAAATTCATTGGGGCTTTTAAGAGGGGCTTGGATGGGCACATGAATAAGAGGAAAATAGATGGGCATTCTGTAGGTAGGAGGGAATAGCTATGTTGGCACAACATTGTGGGTTGAAGGGCCTGTTCTTGCTGAAAAAAAAATTTAAATAATAAATTAAAAAAAAATTAGCCTTGAAATCCCTTATCGACCATGGTCTTTTTGGGGAAGGTTTGGTCTCCAACTGTCCTTTGTGTGAAGAAGTGCTTCCTTATCTCAGTCCCAGTCTGGCTCTAGTCTTGTAGTTCTCCCCTCTCGTTTATGACTCCCCACCAATGTGATTATTCCTCTATGTTGCTATAAAACTGTTATTTTCCGATCACTTCAATTCGATGACCCATTAATCTTATCTACTCCGAGGAATGCAAGCCAAGTTTTGCAAGCACCCTTCAAAATTGTTTCATTTTCTTATGACGTAGCAGGAGGCCATTCAGCCTATCAAGTCTCAGACCAATCCCACCGTTGGTATTCTCCCACTCATTTCCCTGTAACCTGTTCTCTTTCACAAGGCCATCAACTCCTCCCTTGATTCTCCTATCACCCAGCTACACCAGGTATAATTCACAGCAGCCAATTCATCAACCAGACAGGACGTGGGAGGAAACGAGAGCACCCAAGAGAAACCCACCCGGCCACAGGGAGAGCGTGCAAACTCCACACAGACAGCAGGATCAAACCCAGGCTGCTGGAGCTGTGAGGCAGCAGCACTACCTCGGTGCCATTGTGCCTCCCCTCCTTATGTTGTTGCTCGTGAATCCGTGCTGTCTGCCCCCGAGACAGATGCATCCTTTGGGGATGTGGGAAGATCCAGCCCAGGATGACGTACCAGGGTTTCAGATATTGGCCTGCCACAGGAGTGAACAGTGGCTTCTGGAGACAGGACTTTGTGCCCGCTGTCACATTTGGACATTTGGGCTTGTTTCCACATGCCAGCTATATGAGTGGTACATCAATTGACTGCACTCCTGCTCAAGGCTGGTCTTTCTTTCCACTTGAGGTTAAAGTCTAGCGGTTCAAGTGCAGGGCCTTGGATACGGTGACATTGACCCAGGTAGTCAAAGGGTCATCCGGCTTGGAAGCAGACCATTTGGCCCACCACATTCATGCCGACCAGTGGGCACCCATCTGTATTAAGTCTCATCTTCCGGCACTTGGCCTGTACCCTACAAGTGCTCATCTGGACACCTCTTCAATGCTGTCCACCACCCTCTCCGGCAGTGCACTTCACCACTCTCTGGGTGGTCCCCCAGCTCTCTGCTGTCCCTCAGCTGTGATCGAGGACTCATTATGATCCACGAGCCACTGCCAGTCTTGTAACTGTGGTGACTCGGACAGCTTGCGTCTCTCTCCAGAGCAACCTTGAAACTTTACTATCAATTTAGAACATAGAACATAGAGCACTACAGCACAGTACAGGCCCTTCGGTCCACAATGTTGTGCTGACACTTTATCCTGCTCTAAGATCTATCTAACCCTTCTCTCCCACATAGCCCCCTATTTTTCTATCATTCATATGTCTAAGAGCCTCTTAAATGTCCCTAATGTATCTGCCCCCACAACCTCTGCTGGCAGTGCGTTCCACACACCCACCACTCTCTGTGTAAAAAAAATTACCCCGACATCCCCCTTATACCTTCCTCCAATCACCTTAAAATTATGTCCCCTCGTGTTAGCTATTGTCGCACTGAGAAAAAGTCTCTGACTGTCCACTGGATCTGTGCCTCTTATCATCTTGTACACCTCTATCAAGTCCCCTCTCATCCTCCTCCTCTCCAAAGGGAAAAGCCCTAGCTCGCTCAACCTATCCTCATAAGACAACAACAGAATGCAGAATATTTGTGCCAAAATTACTTGTGTACTTCTAAATTTTCAGGCTACTGCCTGTTAGGTGCTAAGGATGCCAAGTAGATAATGTCCTTTGCCCCTGAGGCTTCATACCAATGGGTAAAAGACATGTTATGTAGAATTCTCCAAAATGTGCGTTGTATCCTTGCAACACTATCACTGAAAGAGTACCTGAGGAAGAAACGCCTCTGAGATCAGAAAATAAGAGACAAAGTAAAGCAGAAAAATAAAAGGGCACAGAAGGATAGAATGACAGTAAGACACAGGAGCAGATAAAGTCAATCAACGGGAAATAAAAACAATAAGAGAAATTAAAATTAACAGTGAAACTGAATAAACAAAAAGGGAAGTAAAAACAGAAAAATAAAAGTGAAATGAAGCAAAAAGTTGTGTCAATGTGAAAAACAGGGAGGCAAATAGAGAAGAATCATAGAGTTGGCCCTTCATCCCAACTTGTCCGTGCTGACCAAGGTGTCTTCCTGAACTTGTCCCATTTAAGATAAGATAAGATTTCTTTATTAGTCACATATACATCGAAACACACAGTGAAATGCACCTTTTGCGTAGAGCGTTCTGGGGGCAGCCCGCAAGTGTTGCCACGCTTCCGGCGCCAACATAGCATGCCCACAACTTCCTAACCCGTATGTCTTTGGAATGTGGGAGGAAACCGGAGCACCTGGAGGAAACCCACACAGACACGGGGAGAACGTACAAACTCCTTACAGACAGCGGCCGGAATTGAACCCGGGTCGCTGGCGCTGTAATAGCTTTATGCTAACCGCTACGCTACCTTGCTTGCCATTTGCCTATGTTTGGCCCCTATCCCTCTAAACCTTCCCTATCCATGTACCTGTAAAGATTGAAATGTAGTAAAAACAAAGGCAAGTCAAAGTTGAGAAAAGAACATTCAAGATAAAAGGTGGAAAAACAAGCACAAGGGGGGAAATACAAAGCAAACTGGTGGAGGGAAATGAAACAGGAAGCAAGAGAGAAACCATGGAAAAGCAGGAAATGAAAAGATAATAAGGGAGCGGGGAGAGGCAAAGAAAAAGATGGCCATTCTGACAGAATCGAGAAGATACAACAGTGGGTGACATCGAGCAGACTTTGCTCTTTGTTTTTCGATCCTTGGGTTATTGAATTCGTGTCATGTCTGTTTACCTGTTGTATTTACGTTCAATACCCAGCATTGTTGATGGACCACCTCGTGTGGTATTGAACCCCCATCCACATGTTAAAGTTGTGGATTGATTCCTACAGAGTTCTGTTGTAATCACTATTGCTGCCTGTTCACACTGAGCTGAGGCTATTGTGGGACTGCCATGCCATTTGGTTTTATTACTGATGTTAAAAATTGTTCGATTTATATTGTGTAACTCTCATTTGAAGTGCCATAAGCGGCAGAGAGCTGCAGAAGGCTTGTACCACACAGGATATATTTACTGGTGACTCAGGAGTGAAACGCACTAGGATGCAGAAACCCTGGCTCCCATCCAGTAACAGCTGGATCTGTGCCAGCTTGGTCCGCTAATCATTGAAGCATTAGCAAGACTTCAGCTGAGAGAGGACCCAAGGGAATGAGAGAGCTGGGGTCAGGTGTCAGCCAAGGTTTGTGGGCAGCACTCTCACCCCTGTCGGATTCATGTCACTTTAAGTCCAAGCGCTGTGAACACCCGGTGCAGAACTGAGGAAGCTCTGTGCTGTCAGAAGTGTCACCTTTCAGATGAGACAGTCATCTCATATAACATAGAAGGGAGGGGCCATTTGGCCCATTAAGTCTATGCTCGCACTCAGAGCAATCCTATCAATCCTGTTCCCCCCACTTACTTCCCTGTAACCCATTTTCTCTCAACTCTGTCCTGAATCTTCTACCACCCACCTACAGAAGGGGTAATTTGTAGTCGCCAATCAACCAGCGTGTCTTTGGATCTGGGAGGAAACCAAAGCACCAGGGGGAAACCCACGTGGTCACAGGGAGAACATGCAAACTCCACACAAACAGCACCCGAGGTCAGGATCGAACCTGGGTCACCGGAACCGTGAGGTGCTCATACTAACCGCTGCACCAATGTGCCGTCTGAGAGGCAGCTTACTCTCTTGAGGGGAAATAAATGATCCCACGGTTCTTTTTGATGAAGACGGGGAAATGATATTTCTTTGGTCATTGCTGTTTGTAAAACTACGCACGATACAAATTAGCTGCCCTGCTTTCATTGGTTATAACAGTGACATCACTTCCAAAGAACTTCATTGGTCACAAAGCACTTTGGGACATTCTGTATGATCATAGAACTGTACAGGAACAAGCCCTTCGGCCCACAATGTTGTGCCGAACTAATTAAAACTAGTAATTAAATGCCTAACTAAACTAGTCCCTTCTGCCTATATCCCTCCATTCTCTGCATATTCATGTGTCTATCTAAGAGCCTCAAATGCCTCTATTGTATCTGCCTCCACCACCCTGGCAGCACGTTCTAGACACCCACCTCTCTCTGTGTAAAAAAAACTTGCCCTGCACATCTCCTTCGAACTTTCCCCCCTCACCTTAAATGCATGCCCTCTAATACTAGACATTTTGACCCTGGGAAGAAGACACCAGCTGTCTACACTATCTATGCCCCTCAGGTCTTCCCTCAGCTTCGACCACTCCAGAAAAAACAACCCAAGTTTGTCTAACCTCTCCTCAAATCATATGCCCTCTAATCCAGGCAGCATCTTGGTAAATCTCTTCTGCACCCTCTCCAAAGCCTCCACATCCATCCTCTAATGGAGTGAGCAAAATTGAATGCAATACTCCAGATGTGGCTAGCCAGAGCTTCATAAATTTGCGACAGTTTCATCCCCTTTAAGTGTCCCTTCAACCCATCCTGTGGCTGTCAACGTCAGTGCCAATGATGGCGATGGGGTTGGATTTCATGTGAGTGAAGGTGGCATTTATTGTCCATCCTGAGTTGCTCTCAGAGGGAGGGGGCAGATGTGGCTTCTTGAACAGCTGGGCGACAGTTTGACACAACTGAATGGCTTTCTCAACCAGTTGGTGTTAGACTGTCATCATGGGAAGGATTGTGTGATGATGGACAATAGATTTACCTCTCAAAAGGGCAGCTGGGTTTTGAATGACAATTCCACAGCTTTGTAGTTACATTTACTTTTGACAACATTTTCTAGTTTGATTTTTTTAAACTGAATTCAAATTCCAAGATCATTGTGGTGAGGTTTGAACTCGCTTTCTGAGGATTACTAGTTTAGTCATGTCACTGTACTGGATGAAAGAAGGGTTGCCAAGGAGATTGGTAGGGACCAGATCGGGAGTCCCTGCATCTCCCACCTTACACCCAGCAAGACCTGGGGGAGCTTGGCACACTTACATGATGGCTGTCAGCTGGCACGATAGGTTCTAGGTCAGTCTGGAGCCAGGTACAGAGATATGCCGTCAGCTGTAAAGGATTGAAGTCAGGAACACTGGTGTTCTCCATCCCTCTCCTGGCCCATCTGATCACAAACAAACCCTCAACATTCGAGAAGAATAGGGGAGTGTTATGGCCAATATTTATCTTTCAAAGAATGTTACTGAAACAGTGAGCTACACAGACTGTCTTATTACATCATGATGTTTACAGGAGCTTACAGTACACAGATACGGCATGATAGTGACGGCGGCACAGTAGCGTAGCGGTTAGCGTAACGCTATTACAGCACCAGCGACCCAGGTTCAATTCCTGCCACTGTCTGTAAGGAGTTTGTACATTCTCCCTGTGACTGCTTGGGTTTCCTCCGGGTGCTCCGGTTTCCTCCCACATTCCAAAGACGTACGGGTTAGGAAATTGTGGGCATGCTATGTTGGTGCCGGAAGCGTGGTGACACTTGCAGGCTGCCCCCAGAACACTCTACGCAAAAGCTGCATTTCACTGTGTGTTTCAATATACATGTGACTAGTAATGAAATCTTATCTAGATTGGCTTCTCTAATATTATTAGAAAGGACAGTGGTCCTGTCGAGTTCCACTCCCAGCAAAAACTTGCATTGATATAGTACCCTTTCACTGTATGATGTCCCAGGTGTTTTACTGGAGACTTATCCAGCAAAATTTGATGCAGGAGTGGAGTGGAGTGGAGTTTTTAAACAGTGGTGACCAACCTCTGAGGCAAAGAGGGGGTTCAAGATGCATCAAGGGAGGCGGCAGTGAAAAGGTTCGGGGAAGAGATTCCGGAGCAAAGGGTCATGCACGAGGTACATGTGGCTAGCGGGAGGAGCAGGGGAGCTGTGTGGGTTGGAAAGTCATAGAGTTGTACGGCGCAGAAGCAGGCCCTTCAGCCCACCACATCCATGCCAACCCTTTTTGTCCATCTACATTAATTCCATATTCCTGCATTAGGACCATATCCTTCTATGCCTTGCCCATGTCTGTCTTAATGCCCCTTAAGCGTAGTAATTTTATCTGATTCCACTACCTCCTCTATCAGTGCATTCCAGAGATCAACCACTCTCTGTGGAAGAAAAAATTACCCCTTCAAATCTCCTACCTGTCTTGTTTAAAATTATGTCCTCTTGTTTTTGATACCACTACCATGGGAAAAAGATTCTGACAATGCCTCTCATAACCTTATATACTTTGAGGAGATTGCAGGTGAGAATTTTAATTCAAGATGTTGCTGGACCAGAGACCAGATTCGGTGAACATTGGGAAGTGTCGGTTCACGGACTGCGAACCACAGTTACTTATTCATGACCAGTTACCACTGTCAGAGAGGGTCTGAAGCCAGTGTCACTTATTGACGCTAATGGTAGAAGCAAGGGATTTGCTGGGCCATGAGGTTACAAACTGCGACGGTGTGCACAGCACCTCACCGGTGCTAGGTTTGTGCTGCCAGATCTGCTTTGAAGCTCAAGCCATCCCTAGGTATCAGACGGCTTCCGTTTTTACCAACGTCCTTAAGTCAATTTTGTCCGTAAGTTAGAAAATATACCAAAGCCACTTGGAAGGGTAACCACATCGCCACAGTATTGTAATGAATGGCATAAAAACACATAAGACTGATAAGAAAGAACAATTACTAAAAGTGGAGAGAGAGAGAGAGAGAGAGAGGAGACTAGTTCTGCCACTCAAAGGACCAAACGTATGTATGTATGTGGGGCTTTTGAATTTAATAATATTATGGGAGCTCATTTGTATGTAGGGGTGTCCATAAATCAGGTGTTTGTAACCCATGGACAGCACATTTATAATACCACTTGCACCTTATTGTCGACCTGCACTGCACTTCCTCTGTAGCTGTGACACTTTACTCTGTATTCTGTTATTGTTTTACCTTGTACTACCTCAATGCACTGTGTAATGAATTGATCTGTATGAACGGTATGCAAGACAAGTTTTTCACTGTACCTCGGTACAGGTGACAATAATAAACCAATACCAACTCCATCTTCTAGAATCCTATCAGTTTTCATAATTACCAAAGACTCCAGGTAAAATAAGATAGGTTGCGAAAATCAATAAGAGTATTTGACACAGTAAGCAGAGAGAAATTTCGTTATCATAAATGAATCCAGGGATGAAAGATTCGGTTATGTTGAGAGACAGAAGCTGGATTTGGAACAGAGGCTGCAATTCCAATAAACCAATTCCAATTCCAAAACCAATACTACAGAATGCAGGGTGTCTGTGGTGTAACTGGGGCTGGGAGCTGATGTCAGTTATTAGTGACGCATACCCAGTGTTAGTTAGTGAGGTTTGGGACCTGGGGTCAGATCGTGGGTATTGGTGAGGTGGTGTAAGTTGGTGAGAATTCAGAATCAGAATCACGTTTATTATCACTGACATCTGTCGTGAAATTTGTTGTTTTGCGGCAGCAGTACAGTGTGAGACATGAAAATTACATTATAAAATAAATAAATAGTGGAAATACAGGAATAATGAGGTAGTGTTCATGGACCATTCAGAAATATGATGGTGGAGGGGAAGAAACTGTTCCTAAAATGTTGAGTGTGGGTCTTCAGGCTCCTGTACCTCCTCCCCAATGGTAGTAACGCAAATTTGGAGAACCAGTGTGAGGTTATGGGACTGGAAGCCAGTGTGGGTAGAACAGAATCCAATGAGAATGGGAAACAGAGTTGGTTAATGGGAATGGGAGTTGATATACGGTAGAGGAGATGGGATTTGGTAAGGTCTAGGAGCTGGTGTTAGTTAATGAAGACCAGGAAACAGAGGAGGTTACTGGGGTCCATTGGGCAGTGCCTATTGGTGAGGATTAGGATTTAGAGTCAGATTGTGAGGATGGGGGAGGAAGGCACTGTTGGTTAATGGGGTGTGGTAGACAGTGGTTGGTGGGGACGGGAGCAAGTGTAGGTTACCAAGGACCGGTGACAGTGTCAGGTCACAGGATATGTGAGTGTGAGTCAGAGTCTAACAAGGGACTGGGATCCAGTATCGGTGAACAGGGACAGGGCTGTTGTTAGTTGATGGGGACTGGAGCTCGGTTTAGGTTAGTGGGGACTTATGGGGCCAGTGTTGGTTAATGAGGATTGGGAGCTAGTGTAGGTTAGCAGGGACTGACAAGAAACAAGGGTAGGTTAGCAGGGACAGAGAGCCAGTGTTGGTTAGTGGGGACTGGGGTCAGTGCTTATTAGTGGGGACTGGAGCCAATGTTGGTTAGTGAGGACTGGGACCAGTGTCGGTTAGTGGGGACTGGGACCAGTGCTGGTTAGTGGGGACTGGGACCAGTGCTGGTTAGTGGGGACTGGGACCAGTGCTGGTTAGTGGGGACTGGGGCCAGTGGTGGTTAGTGGGGAGTCAGGGTCAGCATCGGTGAGTGGCGACTGGTATTTTGAGAACTCGTTACTTCCGCAAAGCTTGCACTCTGGCTCCTGTCTCCGACTCTATGGAAACAGATTCTTCAGTTCACTCACGGCAGGGACGTCACTGCAAGGCTAGCATTTATTGCCCATCCCTACCTGCCCTTGGTGATGTGCTCGGCCATTTCAGAGTGTGGCTAACAGTCACACCTGGTGTAGAATGGGTTCAGGTGACAGTTTGAACCCTGAACGGTAACAGTCAGCCATCAGGGTGTTTGGACAATCCAATAGTTTCAAAGTTATAGTGACTGTTTGTCCAGGTTTATTTAACTAACTGCAGGTACGCTCCACAGCTGCTGGGGTGAGACCTAAACTCATGATTCCAGATAATTAGTCGCAGCCTGTGCACTCTTTGGTCCTATAACACAATTGTCCAAAAACTGAACCAAGTTAAAAGCTAAGATTTCCATTGAATTTTGAAGGTAAATGTCGAAACATTCCTAACCCACACGTCACTTGTGACCGCCTCCATTTCACAGCTGCTGGCCAATCCAGCAGCTCAAAGGCACAGCCAACAGCAGGGGGCATTTTCAGTTTAACTGCGCATGGTCTGTGCAGTGCATCACCCACACATCAAAGAGTCCAACAGGCGTCCGGAGGCTAGAGCCAATTCCACAGGCTGTCGCTCCCCGTGCAGGGTTCTGAGGTATAAGCTTTCCAAAGAAACCCCGTGTCTGCTCTCTCATCCAGTCACAGAAGATCCATGCCACTGTTTTGAAGAGAAGCATAAGATTTAATTCGATATCCTGTCCGGTAGCTGATACCTGAAGCAACACCACTAAAAACTGACATCTGGACTGAAGAGCTATGAATGGTACAATAAAGAGGCACAGTTGGTGGAGCCGCTGTCTCTCAGCACCAGAGACCAGGGTTCGATCCTGACCTCAGTGCTCTCTGTGTGCAATCTCCACATTCTCCCTGTGACTGCGCGGGTTTCCTCCCACATCCCAAAGCCGTGCAGGTCGGTAGGTTAATTGCCGCTGCAAATAGCCCCTTGTGTGTGGGTGGGGGGTGGAATCTGGGGAGCTGATGGAATGTAGGGAGAACGGGATTGATGTAGGATTAAGAGGTGATTTTATGAAGGTGTATAAAATCACGAGGGGCATAGATATGGTGAATGCACTCTTTTTCCCAGGGTTGGGGAATCAAGAACTAGAGGGCATAGGTTTAAGGTGAGAGGCGAAAGATTTAATAGGAATTTGAGGGGCAACTTTTTTACACAAAGGGTGGTATGTATGTGGAACGAGCTGCCAGAGGAAGTGGTTGAGGCAGGTACAATAACAACTTCTAAAAGGCAGTTGGACAGGTACGTGGATCAGGAGGGTTTAGAATGATATGGGCCAAACGCTGGCAAGTGGGACCAGCTTGGATGGGGATCTTGGTCGGCATGGACCAGTTGGGCCGAAGGGCCTGTTTCCATGCTGTATGACTCTAGTGTAAATGGGTGGTTGATTGTCGACATGGACCAGTTGGGCCGAAGGGCCTGCTTCCATGCTTTGTCTCTGTGTGACTCTAAAAGTGAATATAGAAAATTCTTTAAAATTCAGCAAGGTTAGTAATTGAGACAAGAATTGTCCCGTTGGCTCCTCCAGCCTCCAACACCATTCAGTAAGGTCATGGTGGATCTGATCCTTCCTTCTTCCTCCACTTACCTGCCGGTTCCCTGGAGACCAGAAACCTATCTCAGCCTTCAGCCTATTCAATGACTCCACCTCCACAGCTCTCTGGAGTACAGAATTCCAGAGTTTTCTTCTGAGAAAAGAAATTTGCCCCCATTGCCTTTTTAAGTGACCATAAGACATAGGAGCAGAAATAGGCCATTCGATCATGGCTGATTTATTTTTTCCTCTCAACTCCATTCTCCTGCCTTCTCCCCATAACCTTTGACACCCTTACTAATCAAGAACCTATCAACCTCCGCTTTAAATACACCCAGTGACTTGGTTCCACAGCCGTCTGTGGCAATGAAGTCCACAAATTCACCACCCTCTGGCTAAAGAAATTCCACCTCATCTCTGTTCCAAAGGGACGTCCTTTTATTCTGAGGCTATGCCCTCTGGTCCTAGACTCTCCCACTACTGGAAACATCCTCTCCACGTCCACTCTATCCAGGCCTTTCTAGATTTGGTAGGTTTCAATGAAATCCTCCCTCATCCTTCTAAACCCCAGCGAGTACAGGCCCAGAGCCATCAGACATTCCTCATACATTAACCCTTTCATCCCTGGGATCATTCTTGGAAAATTCTAAACCCTCTCCAACACCAGCACATTCCTCCTTAGATATGGGGCCCAGAACTGCTCACAATGCTCCAAATGTGGTCTAAATGGGCAACTCTGCAACTATTCTGCAAACCATGCCCTCTAGTTCTGGATATCCTCACAAGGGGAAACATCCTCTCAGCGTCCACCCTTTCAATTAACCCTTGAATTTTATCTTTCAACAAGATCACCTCTCATTCTTCTAAACTCCAGTGAGCCTACTCAACCTTTCCTCATACATCAAGCCCATCTCAGGAATTAACTCAGTGGACCTTTGCTCTGCTGTTCCAATGCAAGTACATCCCTCCCTAAGTCAGGAGACCAAAACCATATTCAACCCAAAAACAATTCTGTCAGCCAATGCTCTATAAATGCTAATATATTATCCTCAATGCCATGAGGATCACCATGTTCAAAGGTAAATTGGAAGACTTATGTCAGGAAATTGCAAACAAACTTTGGAAATGGATTCCCTTGTGAAAAAATAAAGGTTAAAACAGGGTCACATGGGAACCAGCTGGGAAATGGATTGATGGGGTAGCTTCACTGCCATTCTGGGTCGTAAGATGAACTGAGTGTCTGCAATTATCCTGCGAGCTCGTAAAGGTGGCCATTAAAATGGTAGTGCAGTTTGGGAACCAGTTCGGCAGGGGTTAAAACGCGGGGATTTATGGCAGAACTCAAGAGTCCTTCCTCGTGGTGAAGCCTCTGCAGAGCGCGGTGGTGGATGGGACGGTTCAAAGCTCTCGTTCAAAGTGCTGTCTCTTTGTTCCTCCAGCACAGTATAATTATACCTGTCTCACACTCCTGCCTGTAGCTGAAGACCTGAAATTAATAGTTGAGGCGATGCTCTGGATTTTGCCCATCACTTTGCTGAACACCCGCTAGAACATTACCCAGCCAAAATAAATTGCCCATGGCACTGGAGCTATTTATTAACCCATAAGGCTGTGAAAGCAAACGTTACGATGCGTTCTATTTGGATTCCTGCATGACGTTTCCACGGCAACCCCTTCACTCGCTTGTTCTCTGTTTCCATAGAAACACTTCTAGCTCTTTGTACGTGGATATAAAGGGAACAATTTTCACCTTATCCGTTTAGTGCTTGGGGATCTAAGTTTGTCCAGGACCCCCACCCACTCCACTCCGCTCCACTCAATCCCAGGAGGAAGGTCTGGATATGGAATATCCACCAGGGCACCCAGACTGGTGGGGCTTGGCTCTGCCCCACCCACCTGCCCTGAGATTGGCTCTGAGCTTCCCCTGTACCCAGTACTCCACTGAGACTGCTTGCTACTGGGGTTCAGGACAGTGAGAGGGATCAGGGTGTTCAGGCAGCACCCCACAGCAGCTTGGATTTTGTTTAATCATTGAACCACTTGTTTCTAATGTACGTCTGTGTGGTCCTGCATGTGTGTGTGTGCCTCTGTGTTACGGCATGTGCGTGTGCATTCGTGGGTGTGTATGTGAACGTGTTGATGTATGTGTGTGAATGTATGGTTGTGGGTGCGTGGGTGTGAACGTGTGGTTGTGTTTGTGTGTGTGCATTTGCACACGCATATGTACACGAGTGTGTGTGCCTGTGTGGCATGGTATGTGTGCATGCATTCATGGGTGTGGATGTGTGTGTGAACATGAGGATGTGTGTGTGAATGTGTGGTTTTGTGTGTGTGTGTATACATATGCACACCTGTATGTCTGTGCACGTGTGTGTGCCCATATATCTGTGTGTGTGCGCGCACGCTTGTTATTCTGTGTGTGTGTGTGTGTGTGTGTGTGTGTGTGCAAGCATATTTTGCGTGGTAGTATGTCTGTTTGTGTGTATACGTGTACCTGCCTGTTTGTATGCCTGTATGTACATGCATGTGTGTGCATTAGTGTGCACATGTGTGTTTGTGTTTGAGAGCATACATGTGTGTGTGGTTCTGTGTGAGTGTGTAGGTGTGCTGGTTGCACGTGTACAGGGGTACCGACTCTTGCATAAACATGGTGATAAATAAAAGCTGTCATCAGCTCGAAGTCACCAAATCTAAATGAGTGGGTAATTTGTAATGGGAATGCTGGTGTCTTGAGACCCTCAGCGGAGGGCCTCTATGCTCCATTTAACCGTTAAAAGCATTAACACATGGCCTCCTTAAAGGTGCCATTATCTGGACACCAGTGCCGATGGCGTTCTATGAATGAGCTGTCTCTGCACGAGGGCAGGAGGTTGTCGCTGTGTGAGGAAATCCACAGGGTGCGTTGCAGCTGCTCATCAAACCCGTTCCAAAACCATGACCTCCAGCGCCCGGGCAAGGGCATCAGGTGCATGGGGGCACGGTCCCCTCCTGCCCACACAGCATCCCACCGGGCACGTTGCGTGTGGCAGCTGAGTTGTTTTTAACTTGCAATATTGTGAATGCAAATTTTAGGATGCATTGTTTTGTATCTGCATTACATTTTCATCAATATGCCTTCACTCGTTCCCTGTTTCCATAGAAACACTTACAGATCCTTGTCCGAATGCATAAAGAGAACAATTTTCTCCTTGCAACTTCCCTCCGTCAGAAGGTTCTAAATATGGCAAGGTCCTTGACTCCAGCTCCCCACCCACCCCGTACAATCAGTCCTGGATTTGTTCCCAAACCATGCAGAACTAGCAGCATTGGAATAGCCACTGTGACTCTGGGCTGCAGGAGAGAGGATCAACAGGAGACAATGAGAGGGGCTCAGGGCATTCAAACAACTCCCTGGGACAGCTCGGGTGTTGCTTGATGATTGGGCTATTCTTTCCTTCAAAGGACGATCACCTGGAAGAAACATTAGCCGTTCTTCCAGATCTGCTCCATCCAGCAATGGAACCAGTTGCTGGCCTCAAACATCGATTGTCCACAGAGCTCCTGTAGAATATGTGTGTGTGCGTATGTGTGTGCACGCGTGTATGTGGGCGTGTGCGTTTGCATGTTTAGGGTGTGTGCATGTGTGTCTAGTGTGTTTGTGTGTGTTTAGTGTGTGTATGTATGTGCATTTGTGCAATCATGTGTGGGTATGTGGTTATGTGTGCATACATGTGAGTGCATGTGTGTTTATGTGTGTATACATGTGTATGTGGGTGTGTGTGTATGTGTGCATAGGTGTGTGTGCTTGTGCGTTTAGAGTGGGTGTATTTAGGATGTGTGTGCATGTGTGTTTAGTGTGTCCATGTGTGTTTGGTGTGTGTGTTTAGGGTACGTGTGTGTGCACATACATGTGTGTGTGCATAAGTGTGTGTGCTTGCGTGTACGTGTGTGATTGATTAGGGTGTTTTATACCATTCTTTGGTATAAACACAGAAGATGTTAGAACGAAGGGTCATGAAGCTGAAGTGCTGACTGTTTCTCTTTCCACAGATGCTGCCTGGTCATTTGAGTGTTTCCAGTTTTATCTGTTTTTATTTCAGATTTCCAGCATCTGAATTTTTTTTGATTTTCATTTACCTCTCCTTTGCTGCTTCTTCAGACATGACTAATGATTTCATTTAATAATTTCAGATGATATTCCCTTACTATGCCTTTTCTAACTGCACTCCTGCACGCTCTTCCCACACTCACATATTCCTTTACCCGCTCTTATTACAATGATTTCCGCGGTCTTGAACCACATGGTTCCAGGGTTCTTGTGAACAATGTTACCCTGCTCCATTGTTCTATCCCAGTGTCGCCTACGGCCGGGATGACCTCACAACTGAGCCTTTCCCTTCTGCAGAGTGAGCTCTCCTATGTTCATACAAGTCTGCATATATACTTTAATTAAGAATTCCATTTCACATCAATTAGTAGAAAATACAGAAATGATAAAGATATTCGTTAGCCCGTGTCTTACCTAGAGAGAGCTGCAATTCAATAAGGCAGCCTGTTGTACTTGTCAAGAGCCACAGGGAATGAGTAACAAATACATGGATCCTAGAATCCACCTATTAAATCTACATAAGACTATGGCTGCCACAAAAACATTCTAAACAAGGCTGCTATGATGCTTGTGATTTTTCACACACAGCATTCAGCAGGCAGAAGGAATTGGTGGCCTCGCTGTTTACTCTCGAATTGTTTCTCTCTGGAACAAGGAAGCAGGCAACATGGGGGCTATAATTACGGGTCTGCGCCACCACAGGGAAGCTTGGCTGCTCCCCAGACGCTGAGAATTTTGAGGTACTTGTCTCAGAGGTGGGAGGCAGCAGATAGTTTAATTATGGACCTCTGTGAGGAAGGACAGCTCCCCGGAGGACGTGAATTGAGGTGCCAGGCTCTGCAGAGGAGGGAGGCAGCAGGAGGTGTGGTTGTTGGAGCAGATCGCATTGTGCTTTCCTTAAACTGAGCTGGGGGCAAGTGTGTGAGAGAGAGAGAGCGGGAGGGGGAGGGAGAGAGAGAGAGGAGAGAGTGAGCGGGAGGGGGAGACAGAGGAGAGAGTGAGAGAGAGAAGAGAGAGAGAGAAAGGAGAGAGCAGAGAGTGAGAGAGAAAACGAGATACACAGACAGACCCAGAGACAGAGAAAAGGAAAAGAAAAAAGATAAATGAGGGCAGAACAGATTGCGAGAGGGGCAGTGATGGAGTCAGAGGCAGATAGAGTGATAGACAGATCTGTAGAAAGAAGATAGATCATGAGGGAGAGAGAGAGGGACAGACAGATGTACGCAGCAGAAAGGGGGATGTTTGCAATCTGGGTCTACAGTGACTGTGAATTGGTGGGTGGTCTACAGAGCCCACTCAAAGCTCTGAGAGGTTCCGATCTTATTCGACTTCAGCTGGTGAGCTGTGATCTACAGTGGCCAAGGAGGCACACTTCAGAAATATTTTGTCCAGTAACTGTTTTTAAAAGAATTAAAAAGGAAATGTTGTGGTTTTCTTCACATGAATAACTTGCACCCAGAATTTACTGTTTCGAAGGTTAAGGGATGGTTTACTGCGGCACTGTGCTCTCTCATGGGGGGAGTCTAGAACTCGGGGGATTGAGATGAGGACTATGACTCCACCCCTGAGAGATAGAACATAGAACACCGAACAGTACAGCACAGGAGCAGGCACGTGGGCCCACCATGTTGTGCGGAACTAATTAAACTAGTAATTAAACGCCTAACTAAACTATTCCC
The DNA here is from genome assembly GCF_009764475.1 of Pristis pectinata. Classification (NCBI taxonomy): domain Eukaryota; kingdom Metazoa; phylum Chordata; class Chondrichthyes; order Rhinopristiformes; family Pristidae; genus Pristis; species Pristis pectinata. Next base: position 8,114,318 of record NC_067437.1, read on the forward strand.
TTCTGCCTACACAAGGTCCACATCCCTCCATTCTCTGCACATTCATGTGCCAAGCTAAGAGCCTCTTAAACGTCTCTATCGTATCTGCCTCCACCACCATGCCTGGCAGCACATTCCAGGCACCCACCACTCTCTGTGTAAAAAAACTTGCCCCGCACATCTCCTTCGAACTTACCCCCTCTCACCCTAAATGCATGTCCCCTAGTATTAGACATTTCAACCCTGGGATAAAGGTACCGGCTGTCTACTCTGTCAATGCCTCTCGTGATCTTATAAACTTCTATCAGGTCTCCCCTCAGCCGTTGCCGCTCCAGAGAAGACAACCCAAGTTTGTCCGACCTCTCCTGAGGTGTGGAAACAGAGTCATCGATTATACACAAGGATGAATGGATGTGGATGTGAAGGAATATGATGAGCTGGTGGGAAAGTGGAGCAGAGGTTACGGTCAGATAAAGCGTGGGCCTGCTGAATGGCGGGGGTGGTGTGGGGAGTGTGGATGACTCGTGTATCCCTCAGTCCTGAACACCTCCCCCTCATGCCTCAACCCTGCAACTCCCCCCAGACACCTTCCCCAAACCTTCAGCACACGTTTCCAGAACTAGTCCCCCTCCCACTGCTTTGGCTCCTTCACGTACCTCCCCGCATTCCACTGCACGCACGCACGCACACCGCACGCACGCACACACACCGCACGCACGCACACCGACAGAAACACACCACACACACACACACATATACACACCAACCACACACACGTGCACACCACACGCACACATGTGCACACGTGCACACCACATGCACTCACACAGCACACACACCATACACATGCACACACCACACACACGCACTACACACACGCACTACACACATACCACACACACATATACACACACGCATACCGCGCACACACACACACCACACACACATATACACACCACACACACACACGTGCACACCACATGCACTCACACACCACGCACACCACATGCACTCACACACCACACACACCATACACATACCACACACACGCACTACACACATACCACACACACGCACTACACACATACCACACACACGCACTACACACATACCACACACACATATACACACACGCATACCGCTCACGCGCACACACACGGACACTCTCCTTTGCACAGCTCCCACCTCACGTTCCCAACCCTGTCCCTACACACCCTCTCTCTCCCACATGCCCTCACCCTGACCCCCCTCTTCCACAAATTCAACACTGGCGTCTGCTTGATTCAAGTCAGCTGACCCATTGTGATAGTAGGTGCCCAACTAGAGCTGTTATAGTAGAAATCAATCGGATTGGAATAGCAGCAGGTATCTGTGACGGTGGGGATGGGTGTCTGTAAGTGTAGGTGGGTTTTCAGGAAATCAGTGTACCACGTGGTGTGACTTTGATGTGCTGTTGCACCAGGTCCCGTAGTTCAGTGGAGAGCTACAGCCTTCAGTGAAGGATCTCTTGTCAGAACTCCACCTTTGTCTATTTGCTTATGAAAGCAGCGACACAAAGGAACCGGCCAATGCCACACTGGTGTTGAGTTTGGGAAGCCGAGGGAGCATCAGGGCATTGATCCAGTGCAAGGGGAATGGAGAATCAGCTTCTCTGGTAGAGCAGTAATGATGACAACAGTGGGCTTGATGGATACGTGGGGAGCTCGAAGGTGTAATGTTCCTCACCCTGTGGGTGGAAATGTTCCCGAGGGTGACGGTATCATCAAATGGAAAGCGTACCTTTGGCCGATCAAGTCTGTGCTAGCTCTAAGTGAGGCCAATCCCAGCCCCCGATCTTTCCTAATATCACCCTGTGAGTATGCGGAACGTAGAACTTTGCCAGCTCCACCTTTGTAACATACAGCCCGAGACCAGGGAACATGTTCAGGCGAAAGACATTGGCAGAAAGGTCCAACTTCCAGACCTTCTAGGATCAGGCGTTGCGGAATTACTTGGTGTGTGGACTGTCTGATGAGATGCTTCAGTGGAATGAGTTTGAGTTAGCCCATTGTTGGAAAGAGGCCACAATGTGGCCACAGGTGCGGAGATAATGCTTGAGGCAGTTTTGAGGTCTGAGGGTTAGGCCAAGCACTGAGGACAATAATGGCAGCTTCCCCATCTCAGCCCTCAGCAGCCGGTCTTGTGGTGGCTGGCAGCATCTTCACTGGGAATTCTTGGGTCACAAGAGCCCAAGGTCTGGGAAAGACTGGTACGGCTGTGGTGGAAAATGCGCAGAACACGAAGAGTCCCTGCAAGTTAACAGTGTACTCACTATCACAGACAGCGCAGACGTGGTCATGCTGAATGGCCATGCAGTGACGATGGTGACTGGAGACACAAGAGACTGCAGACGCTGGAATCTGGATCAACAAACAATCTGCTGGAGGAACTCAGCGGGTCAGGCAGCATCTGTGGGAGGGAAGAACTGTTTAGGGTCGAGACCCTGCATTAGGATGGATGCAGAGTTTTAGAGCGTAGAACATAGAACATTATAGCACAGTACAGGCCCTTCGGCCTACGATGTTGTGCCAACATTTTATCCTGCTCTAAGCTCTATCTAACCCTTCCCTCCCACAAAGCCTCCCATTTCTCTATAATTCATGTGTCTATCTATGAGTCTCTTAAATGTCCCTAATGTATCTGCCTCCACAACCTCTGCCGGCAATGTGTTCCACACACCCACCACTCTCTGTGTAAAAAACCTACCCCTGACATCCCCGTTATACCTTCCTCCAATCACCTTAAAATTATGTCCCCTCATGTTAGCCATTGTCGCCCTGGGAAAAAGTCTCTGACTGTCCACTCGATCTATGCCTCTTATCATCTTGTACACCTCTATCAAGTCACCTCTCATCCTCCTTCTCTCCAAAGAGAAAAGCCCTAGCTCACTCAACCTATCCTCAGAAGACATGCTCTCCAATCCAGGCAGCATCCTGGTAAATCTCCTCTGCACCCTCTCTAAAGCTTCCACATCCTTCCTATAATTTTGAACCAAGACATCAGCAATTACTTTCCTCTCACAGATGCTGCCTGACCCGCTGAGTTCCTCCAAGATGGTGATTGGAATGGGTGCGGATCACCCACAGATGGGTCATGATACCCATGAGCAGTCATTGAGTGTGGCTCCATTGGGTAGTGGAGCACTGAGTGTGTACCGCAGAGAGGTGCTGCTGATTCTGGGGAAGGTGTTGTACAGAGTGCAGTCGACGGACAGGCAGGGAAAGCTGCCGATGATCGTGGCAGCGGATGTTGATGGGAAAGATAGGTTCAGGCACTGCACTTTGACTGGGCTGTGATGCATAGTGTTAGCATGACACCCGAGGACCTGTAGAAGCTCCCGCCCAAGTGCAAACATCACTGATTCATACAGTGGTATTGTTGGGTACATGGCTCACATTTGCCTTTATCCTAGAGCCAAACCTATTGATGGTCAACACACAAAGCGCTGGAGGAACTCTGTGGGTCAGGCAGCATCTGTGGAAGTAGATGTTCAGTTGATGTTTCGGGTTGAGACCCTGCATCTGGACTGAAAGATGGCCTGTATGAAAAGGGGCCATACTGGCGATCTCCCTTCTTTCTTTCAGTCCAGATGAAGGGTCTCGACCCCAAGCGTCAACTGTCCATTTCCCCTCTACAGATGCTGCCCGACCCACTGAGTTCCTCCAGCACTTTGTGTATTGCTCCAGATTCCAGGTCTCTCGTGTCCCTATTTATGCTCAGCCAAGTTGTGTCCATGTGCCCCTAATCACCGGCTAGTGAAGGAGCTGTGTAAGTGGGGAACATTAAGAATAGTAGGAGTAGGCCATTCAGCCCCTCATACCTGGTCTGTTGTTCAATACAATCATGGATGATCTCTTTCTCACCGCCACTCTCCTGATATTCCTTTAATGTCCAAAAATCTGTCCTGAGCCTCTTGGGTGCAGAATTCCAAAGATTTGCCACACTCTGGGTGAAAGAATTTCTTCTTATCTCAGCCCACGGGCTTTTGGATCCTGATCCCCAGCATACAGATTGCAACACGAATCGTTTTAATACAATCCATTCAATTGCAACAGGACTGGGTAATTACACACAGCAGACAGGAGAGAGCAGCAGTGAGTCAGATCCTCACACAAGGTCCAATTCATGCCTCGCTCCAATTTTGGATAAGATAGAACCTCCGGGTGTCAGTCTCCTTACGCTGATGACAGAAGTATCCCTCAATGTGATTTTAATTGTGGCAAATCAGCAATAGATGAGGCTCCCAGTAATTCATCAGCATGATTCATAGTGGAGATGCTGCAGGAAACAGTGGCAGGATAACATTAACTAAGTGTTGCCTGAGTGCGCAGAATGCAGGAGGAGGTGGGAGTTGTAGGCAATGTTGTACTATCTCTGAAGCTAGGAGCTTGAAATCAGACATCCCTGAGAATGTGTCAGTATTTCAAGGATTGTGCCAATATGTGGAGATTAGGCAGTGCATCAGGACTTGGGTTCCAGTCTTTGGGAATGTCAGCTGCGTATGTGTGTGTGTATGTATGTGTGCATGTGTGTGTGTGTGTGTGTGTGCATGCACGTGTGCATGGGTGTGTGTGTGTGCGTGTGCATGGGTGTGTATGTGTGTCTGTGTGTGCGTGCATGCGTATGGGTGCGTGTGTGCGTGCGCATGGGGGTGTGTGTATGTATGTGCATGAGCATGGGTGTGTGTGTCCGTGCACATGCACATGGGTGTGTGTGTGTTGGGGGGATTCTGAATTTGTCAAAATTTAGAGGTAAATACTTGTGGTACCTTGGGAGGATGTTGATATTTGGGGGTTTCGGTCAACATTTGATGTTGCTGGCAGTTGTCAATATTTGGAGGTGTCTCTGGGAATGTGCCAGAATTTGGGGTACCGGAAATTTGTCAGTATTTGAGTCCCCATGAGGGTACTTCAGTATTTGGATGCATACTCAGTATATGGAGGATGCTAGAGTCTGTCGGTTTTTGGACAGTTTTTGAGGAGTGGATCAGTGTTTGGGGTTTGCAGTAATTTGTCAATATTTGGGTCACTGGGAATGTATCAGTATTTGGGGGAATCTGGGAATGTGTCAATAGTTGGGGAATTTTGGGAGTGTGTCCAAATTTGAAGTATGAGCTTGTCAATATTTGAGGATCTATGGGAGTTTTGACAATACTGCAGAGTCTCTGAGAGTGTGCTGGAATATTCTGGGTGTGTGTTAACACTTGAAGGTATTTAAGTGTTTGTGGTGTCTGGAGAGTAAAAGTCAGAGTCGAGTTTATTGTCATCTGCACAAGTACATGTATGCGCAGGTGCAATGAAAAACTTACATAACAGCATCACAGGCACATAGCATCATATAAGAAGCATTCAGAAGAAAAAGATAAATTAAGCATAAATTATACGCAATTTTTACAAGAAAGAACACAATTAGATCAAAAAACCCAGTCCACTTTAGTGCAAAGTGATCAAAGTGGTCATAGTGTTGCTAAGCTGTAGTGATTAGGGTTGTGCTGGTTGGTTCAAGAACCAAATGGTTGAAGGGAAGTAGCTGTTCTTGAACCTGGTGGTGTGGGCTACTGTACCTCCTGCCTGATGGTAGCTGTGAGAAGATGGCATGGCCTGGATGGTGGGGATTTTAGGTGATGGATGTTGCCTTCTTGAGGCAGCGCCTCCTGTAGATACTACCGATGGTGGGGAGGGATGTGCCCGTGATGTATTGGGCTGAATCCATTACCCTCTGCAGCTTCTTACATTCCTGCACATTTGAATTGCTGTACCAGACCACGATGCAACCAGTCAGGATACTTTCGACAGTACATCTGGAGAAGTTGCTGGTATTTGGGTGTTGGAGTGTCTCAATATGTGGTGGTTTCTGGGGGTTTGTCAATATTTTGAGTAAGCTGGAAACATGCCAATATTTGGGGGAGCATCTGAGAGTTTGTCATCATTAGGTGGTCTCTGGGTGTTTGGGATCTCCAGGAGCTCGTCAATACTTGAGGGACTCTGAAGTGTGTTAATAGTTGGGGTTACCTGATGTTTTTCGATATTTGTAGTTTTTGTATGTCAGTATTTGGGGCATTCTGTGAGCTTGTCAGTGTTTGTGGATCTCTGGAAGTCTGTCATTGCTTGTCATACTCAGGGTTTTCAACTTCTCAGGGTGTCTGCAATACTTAGGGTGCTCTGAGAGTTTGTCAGTATTTGGGGGCCAACAAACAATCTGCCGGAGGAACTCAGTGGGTCGAACAGCATCTGTGGGAGGAAAGGAATTGTCGATTCACATCGAAACCCTGAGCCCTGATGCAGGGTTTCGACCCGATTCGTCAACAATTCCTTTGCTCCCACAGGTGCTGCCTGACCTGCTGAGTTCTTTCAGCAGATTGTTTGTTGCTGCAGATTCCAGCATCTGCAGTCTCTTGTGTCTCCAGTACTTGGGGGTCTCCTGGAGTGTGTCAGTATTTGGGGGTCTGTGGCAGAGGAGAACATTGGGAGCTGGTCAAAATCTGGGGAATTCTGTCAACGTCAATAATTGGACAAGACTGGGAGTGTCAATAGTTGTGGGTCTTTGCGAATCCGCCAATACATGAGGTTCTCTTAGAGGGGGTCAGTGCCAATGATACTCAGTGAGTGTGTCAATATTTGGAGTGAATTCTGGATGTGTCAATATTAGGGGATACTCGAGCAGTTTGCTAGTTTTGGGGGATTTCAGTGGGTGTGTCAGTATTTGGGAGTGTGGTGGGAGAATTTATCAATGTTTGGAGTCAGTAGGAGTGGATGAATATTTGTAGTGCTTCATGTGTGTCAAAATGTGGACTACAGGGCAGGCACGGTAGTGTAGTGATTAGTGTAACGCTATTACAGCGCCAGCGACCCGGGTTCAATTCCGGCCGCTGTCTGTAAGGAGTTTGTACGTCCTCTCCGTGTCTGTGTGGGTTTCCTTCGGGTGCTCCGGTTTCTTCCCACATTCCAAAGACATATGGGTTAGGAAGTTGTGGGCATGCTATGTTGGTGCTGGAAGCGTGGCGACACTTGCGGGCTGCCCCTAGAACACTCTACGCAAAAGATACATTTCACTGTGTGTTTCGATGTACATGTGACTAATAAAGATATCTTATCTTATCTTGTCTTACGTTGGTGTGTGCCAATAATTTTGAGCCTCTGACTGTTGTCTCTAGAAGTGCATCGATATTTGAATGTTCCTGAGGGTGCATCAAATTTGGGTGTCTCCAGGAGTTTGTCAATACTTGGGTCATCTGGGAGTATGTCAATACTTGAGGATCTCTTTGACTTTGTCAATAGTTGATGCTCCTTAGAAAGTTTCAGTCAAAGTCGAGTTTATTGTCATATGCACAAGTACATGTATGCACAGGTGCAATGAAAAACTTACTTGCAGCAGCATCACAGGTACATAGCATCGTATAAGCAGCATTCAGAAGAAAAACATAAATTAAACATAAATTATACACATTTCTTACAAGAAAGAGCACAATTAGAACAAAAAAAATACAGACTATTTTAGTGCAAAGTGATCAAAGTGGTCATAGTGTTGCTATACTGTAGTGATTAGGGTTGTGCCGGTTGGTTCAAGAACCAAATTGTTGAAGGGAAGTAGCTGTTCTTGAACCTGGTGGTGTGGGACTTCAGGCTTCTGTACCTCCTGTCCGATGGTAGCTGTAAGAAGATGGCTTGGGCTCGTCTGGTTTGTGTCAATAGTTGAGGGAGTCTGGGAGTGTCAATGTTTGGTGGGCTCTGTTGTAAATATTTGGGGGCTTCTATAAGTGTTAATAGTTGGGGGTTTGAGGAATTTGTGCATATTTTTGGGCCTCTGAAATATGTCAATACCTGGGGAATTTGAGAGTCATTAATAATTGAGGGTCTCTTGGAGTCTGTTAATGCTTGGGCATTTCTGGCGAGGTGCCAGTATTTGAGATACTCTGTGGGGGTGGGGGGAGGCACCTAGGGAGGTTTCCATATTTAGGGTCTCTGTGAGTGTGTCAGATCTTGAGGTATTCTGAAACTGTGCCAGGAATTATGGATGGAATTTTATTAATATCTGAGGTTCTGCCTACATTTGGGTATTACTGGGAGTGCATCAATATTTGAGGTATTCTGGGAATGTCAGCATTGGGGGAGTGGGAGGAAGTGTCTCGTAGAATTTGTCAATTTTTGAGTAAGTCTGTGAAGGTGTTAATATTTAGGGTCACTCTATGTCAATAAAGTTCAAGTGTGAGGGTCTCTGGTAGTTTGTCAAAATTTGGGGCTTTGTGGGTGTGTGTCAACTCTTGGGGTGCTCAGGGAGTGTGTCAGTATATTGGGTTCTCTTAGATTGTGTCAATGTTTGGAGTACTTGAGGAATATCTCAGGGGAGCTGGGCCGAGGAGCCTCCAAAGACGTACGGGTTAGGAAGTTGTGGGCATGCTATGTTGGCGCCGGAAGCGTGGCGACACTTGCGGGCTGCCTCCAGAACACTCTACGCCAAAGGTGTATTTCACTGTGTGTTTCGATGTACGTGACTAATAAAGATATCTTATCTTATCTCATCAGCAGGCCTGTGGGGATCTGCTGCTAGCCATCCTGTCCTCGGCCCCACTCCTGCTCCCAGCCTATCGCTGCACCCCATTCCTGCCTATCCTCAGCCCATTCCGCTCATTGCTGGCCCCACCCTTGCCTGTCCCTGCTTCCCTCTTCTGAAGACCCAATCCATCTCTTGCCCGGGCCTCACTCCTGCTTGTCTGCAGACACCCCCTTCTTCCTGTTTCTGGGCCCATCCCTGTGGCACCTCTCCCTGGTCCTTGGGAATCGGCATATTCCAGGCTCCTAAAAGCCAGTCAAGTTTATTGTCATACACACAAGTACATGTGTGCACAGGTGCAATGAAAAACTTACATGCAGCAGCATCACGGGTACCTAGCATCATATAAGCAGCATTCACAAGAAAAACATAAATTAAACATAACTTGTACACAATTTTTACAAGAAAGAACACAATTAGAACAAAAAGAAGTCCATTTTAGTGCAAAGAGATCATAGTGTTGTTATACTAAGGTAGTAATTAGGGTTGTGCAGGTTGGTTCAAGGGCCAAATGTTTGAAGGGAAGTAGCTGTTCTTGAACCTGGTGGTGTGGGATTTCAGGCTTTCGTACCTCCTGCCCAATGGTATGTGTGAGAAGATGGCATGGCCCGGATGGTGTGGACCTTTGATGACAGATGTTGCCTTCTTGAGGCAGCACCTCCTGTAGATACTACCGATGGTGGGGAGGGATGTGCCTATGATGTATTGGGCTGAGTCCACTACTCTCTGCGCATTCAAATTGCCAGACCAGACCATGATGCAACCAGTCAGGACACTTTCAACAGTACATCTTTAGGCTGCACTCTCACCACAGCAACCATGGGAATGAGCAAGAGGGATGGATCAAAGTGTCACTGGAGCACAATAACAAATGATAAAACATCAGAATGTACATCAATGGTTTGGATCAGGGAACTGAATGTAATATTTCTAAGTTTGCCAAGGACACAACACTAGGTGGGAGAGTGAGTTATGTGGAGGATGTGAAGAGGCTTCAAGGCGATTTAAACAAGTTGGATGAGCAGGCAAAATTGTCAGATAGAGTACAATGAGGATAAATGTGAAGTTATCCATCAGTGGGAAAAACAACAAGGTAGAGTGTTACTTAAATGGTGATGGATTGGGAAATGCTTTTATTCAGAGGGAGCTGGGTGTCCTTGTACACCAGTCACTGAAAGCAAACATGTGGTGCAGCAGGCATTTTAGAAGACAAATGGTGCGTTGGCTTTCACTGCAAGAGGATTCGAGTACAGAAGCAAGGAGGTCTTATTGCGATTATGCAGGGCCTTGGTGAGACCACTCCTGGGGTATGGTGTGCAAAAGGTGTACTTGCCTTGAAGGGAGTACATCAAAGGTTCACCAAGGCACTCATGATTGCAAAGGAGATTCACCAGGAACAACAAACAATCTGCTGGAGGAACTCAGCAGGTCGAGCAGCATCTGTGGGGGGAAAGGAATTGTCGATGCTTTGGTTCGAAACCGAAGTTTCAGTTCTACAAGTCGTTGGTGAGGCAGCACTTGAAGTACTGTTTGCAGTTTTGGTCGCCCTGCTATAGGAAAGGCGAGGTTAAACTGGAAAGAGTGCAGAGAAGATTTACGAGGATGTTGCCAGGACTAGAGGGCCTGAGTTGTAGGGAGAGGTTGGCCAGGCTAGGTCTTTGTTCCTTGGAGCGTAGGAGAATGATGGGGTGATCTTATAGAAGTGTTTAAAATTATGAGAGGCATAGATAAGGTGGATGGGAACAGTTTTTTCCCCAGGGTAGGGGAGTCCAAAACTAGGGGGCATAGGTTTAGGGTGAGAGGGGAAGGGGAAAGACTTAAAAGGGATCTGAGGGGCAACTTTTTCACGCAGTGTGTGGTGAGTATATGGAACGAGCTGCCAGAGGAAGTGGTAGAGGCAGGTACAATAGTGTTATTGAAGAAGCCCTTGGATGGTAGATGGAGGGAAGGGGCCTGGAGGGATATGGGCCGAACAGAGGAAATTGGGATCAGCTGGGTGGACAATGTGGTCGGCATGGACTGGTTGGGCCGAAGGGCCTGTATCCGTGCTGTATTGCTCTATGATTCTATGACCTTCTGAGTCCTGATGCAGGGTTTTAACCCGAAACATTGACAACCCCTTTCCCCCCGTAGTTGCTGCTCGACCTGCTGAGTTCCTCTAGCAGATTGTTTTTTGCTTCAGACTCCAGCCTCTGCAGTCTCTGGAGTCTCCGGATTCACCAGCATGCTGCCTGGGGTGGAGTGTTTCACTTATGAGGAAAGACAGGACAGGCTCTGTTTACTTTCCTTGGAGTGCAGAGACTGAGGGGGGACCCAGACGAAGTGCAGAGGGGCATAGATAGGGTAGAGGGTAGCAAGCTTTTCTCCATCGCGGAGGTGTCCATAACCTGAGAGCAGATGTTTAAGGTGGAGAAGAACAGGCTTAGTGGGGATGTAAGAAAGAGTATTTTCACCCAGAGGGTGGTTGGAGTTTGTCATTCACTGGCTGAGAAGCAGGCGGAGGCAGAGACTCACAATATTTAAGAAATATCTTGACAAGCACTGGACCCACCAAGGGAGAGAAGGCTATGGACTAGGTGCCGGTAAATGGGGTTAATATGGACGAGTGTTTAATGGATGGGAGTTGGGTGGTGGTGGGGTGGGGAAGGAGGGCCTGTCTCTGTTGTGTATGGACATAGAACATGGAGCACAGGAAAGGCCCTTCGGCCCACAACATCTGTGCTGACCACAATGCCAATTTAAAGTGCACACCTGCCTGCACGTGATCCATATCCCTCCATTCTCTGCCTGTTCACGTACCTGTTTAAATGCTTCTTACACGTTGATGTTAGAAACATAGAAACATAGAAAAACTACAGCACAATTCAGGCCCTTCGGCCCACAAAGCTGTGCCGAACATGTCCCTACCCTAGATAATACTAGGCTTACCCATAGCCCTCTATTTTCCTCAGCTCCATGTACCTATCTAACAGTCTCTTGAAAGACCCTATCGCATCCGCCTCCACCACAGTTTCCAGCAGCCCATTCCATGCACTCACCACTCTCTGAGTAAAATACTTACCCCTGACATCTCCTCTATGTCTACTCCCCAGCACCTTAAACCTATGTCCTCTTGTGGCCACCAATTCAGCCCTGGGGAAAATCCTCTGACTATCTACCCTATCAATACCTCTCATCAATCTTATACACCTCTATCAGGTCACCCTTCATCCTCTGTCTCTCCAAGGAGAAAAAGGCCGAGTTCCCTCAACCTGCTTTCATAAGGCATGCTCTGCATTCCAGGCAGCATCCTTGTAAATCTCCTCTGCACCCTCTCTATTGGCTTCCACATCTTTCCTGAGTGAGGCGACCAGAACTGAGCTCAATACTCCAAGTGGGGTCTGACCAGGGACCTATACAGCTGCAACATACTCTCGGATCCTAAAATTTCAATTCCCTGATTGATGAAGGACAATACCCATATGCCTTCTTAACCACAGAGACAACCTGTGCAGCCGCTTTGAGCGTCCTATGGACGCGGACCCCAAGATCCCTCTGATCCTCCACGCTGCCAGAGTCCTACCATTAATACTATATTCCGCTAACATATTTGACCTACCAAAATGAACCCTTCACACTTATCTAGTTGAACTGCATCTGTCACTTCTCAGCCCAACTTTGCATCCTTCTATGTCCCTCTGTAACCTCTGACAGCCCTCCAAAACTATCCACAACACACCCAACCTTTGTGTCATCCACAACTTACTACCCCCCCCTCCACTTCTCATCCAGGTCGTTTTATAAAATCACAAAAGAGCAAGGGTCCCAGCCAGATCCCTGAGGTACAACACACTGGTCACTGACCTCCACTCGGAAATACGACCCTTCACAAACCACTCTTGCCTTCTGTGGGCCAGCTAGTTTCTGGATCCACACTGCAATGTCCCCCTTGATCCCATGTCTCCTCACCTTCTCCATACCCTTTGCATGGGGTACCTTATCAAATGCCTTGCTGAAATCCATATACACTACATCTACTGTTCTCCCTTCATCGATGTGCTTAGTCACATCCTCAAAAATTCAATCAGGCTCGTAAGACAGGACCTCCCCTTGACAAAGCCATGCTGACTATTCCTAATCATATTATACCTCTCCAAATGTTCATAAGTCCTGCCTCTCAGGATCTTCTCCATCAGCTTACCAACCACTGAGGTAAGACTCACTGGCCTATAATTTCCTGGGCTATCCCTACTCCCCTTCTTGAATAAGGGAACAGCATCCACAACCCTCCAATCTTCCGGAACCTCTCCCGTCTCCATCAACGACGCAAAAATCATCGTCAGAGGCTCCGCAATCTGCTCCCTCACCTCCCACAGTAACCTGGGGTACATCTCATCCGGTCCCGGCGACTTATCTAACTTGATGCTTTCCAAAAGTTTCAGCACCACCTCTTTTCTAATATCTACATGCTCAAACTTTTCAGGCCGCTGCAAGTCCCCACTACACTCCCCCAGATCTTGTTCTGTGGTGAATACTGACGTAAAGTATTCATTAAGTACCTCCGCTATTTCTTCCGGATCTATACACACTTTCCCACTGCTGCACTTGATAGGTCTTATCCTTTCGCATTTCATCCTCTTACTCTTCACATACTTGTAGAACTCCTTGAGGTTTTCCTTAATCCTGCCCAACAATGCCTTATGTCCCTTTCTGGCTCTCCTAATCTCTTTCTTAAGTTCCTTCCTTTTAGCCTTGTACTCCTCCAGATCTCTAACATTACCTAGCTCTATGTACCTTTTGTATGCTTTTCTTTTCCTTTTGACTAGATTTATTATAGCCTTCGTACACCACGGTTGCTGTATCCTATCATGACTCCCCTGTCTCATCAGAACATGTCTATTGCTGAACTCCACACAAATACCCCCTGAATATTTGCCATATATCTTCCGTACTTTTCCCAGAGAACATCTGTTCCCAATTTAATCTTCCAATTTCCTGCCTGAGAGCCTCATAATTCCCTTTACTCCAAGTAAACACCTTTCTAGTTTGTTCCTATCCCTCTCCAGTGCTAATGTAAAGGAGATAGAATTATGATCACTACCACCAAAATGTTCACCCACTGAGAGATCTGACACCTGACCAGGTTCATTTCCCAATATCAAATCAAGCACAGCCTCTCCTCTTATAGGTCTATCTACATACTGTGTCAAGAACCCTTCCTGAACACACCTAACAAACTCCACCCCATCTAAACCCCTCACTGTCTGGAGATGCCAATCGATGTTTGGGAAATTAAAATCCCCCATCACAACAACTCTGTTATTCTCACACCTTTCTAGGATCTGCTTCCTTATCTGCTCCTCAGTAACCCTGTCACTATTGGGCGGCCTATAAAAAACACACAGCAAGGTTATCGACCCCTTCCTGTTCCTAACCTTCACCCACAGAAACTCCGTAGACAATCTCTCCACAATGTCCACCTTTTCCACAGCCATGAGACTATCTCTGATCAACAGTGCCACTCCCCCACCTCTCTTGCCTCCCTCCCTGTCCTTCCTGAAACATCTAAAACCTGGCACTTGAATCAACCATTCCAGCCCCTGAGCCATCCAAGTCTCCGTAATGGCCACCACATCATAGCTCCAAGTATCGATCCAAGCTCTAAGCTCATCCGCCTTGTTCACAACACTCCTTGCTTTAAAATAGACACATCTCAAGCCTGTCTGAACACGTCCCTTCTCTATCACCTGCCTATGGTACTTACTTCTAGCCTCCTCTATTTGAGAGCCAAACACCTCTTCCCCAGTCTCTCCAGTATGGATCCCACCCCCCATCAATTCTAGTTTAAACTCTCCCCAGTAGCCTTAGCAAACCTCCCCGCCAGTATGTTGGTCCCCCTGGGATTCAAGTGCAACCCGTCCTCTTTGAACAGGTCATACCTGCCCCAAAAGAGGCCCCAATGATCCAGAAAACTGAATCCCTGCTCCTTACTCCAATCCCTCAGCCACGCATTTAACCTCCTCCTCATTCTGTTCCTATACCCACTGTTGCTTAGCACGGGCAGTAATCCGGAAATTACTACCTTTGAGGTCCTGCTTCTCAACTTCCTTCCTAATTCTCTATAGTCTCTTTTCAGGACCTCATTCCTTTCCCTGCCTATGTCGTTGGTACCAATATGTACCACGACCTCTGGCTGTTCTCCCTCCCCCTTCAGGATATTTCGGACGCAATCCGAAACATCCCGGACCCTGGCACCTGGGAGGCAAACTACCTTCCGAGTTTCTTTCCTGCGTCCACAGAATTGCTTGTCTGCCCACTTAACTATAGTCCCCCATCACTAGTGCCCTCCTCACTCCTTCCCTACCCATCTGAGTCACAGGGCCAGGCTCTGTGCCAGAGACACTGCCACCGTTGCTTCCCCCAGGTAGGCTGTCTCCCCCAACAGTACTCAAGCAGGAGTACTTATTGTCAAGGGGTACAGCCACAGGGGTACTCTCCAGTACCTGACTCCCCCTTCCCCTTTCCTTTCCCCCTCCTGACTGTGACCCAATTGCCTGATTCCGATGGTCCCGGCGTGACCACCTGCCTATAACTCCTCTCTATCACCTCCTCATTCTCCCTGATCAGACGAAGGTCATCGAGCTGCATCTCCAGTTCCCTAACACGGTCCCTCAGGAGCTGCAGCTCGACACACCGGGTGCAGATGTAGCCCTCCTGAAGGCAGGGAGACTCCGGGATCTCCCACATCTGACACCGAGTACAGGAACCCGCACTCATACCCCTTCCTTAACTCAAGTCACCTACCTTTCCTCACTCCTTTACGCTGAAGCCCCTTGAGCCAAAGCCCAGAGCACTTTGCTCCCTGTCACTCTGCTGCCCGCTCCGACGCTGCCCGCTGGATATAGTGGTTTCCTTTTTAAACTGCCTGCGCCGCGCCTGCGCAGTCCGGCCCCCACTCTACCACTTAAAACTTTTACAATCCTTATAAAAGTACCTTATAAAAACACTAACCCTAATAAATTACAACCCTATTAAAAACTAAGCCTTGTACTTAAAACCCTAATAAAAAAGGTAAAAGAGAAAAACTTATCTCCTCCAAAGTGAAACCCACGAAGCCTCCGAAGTTTGTTTGTTTTTTTTTGTATCTGCTTCCCCCACTCCCCCGACAACTTGTTCCAGGCATCTACCACTCTTTGTGTAAAAAAAAGCTTGCCTCATCAATCCCCCTCTCACCTTAAAGCTGTGCCCTCTAGTATTTAACATTTCTACCCTGGGAAAAAGACTCTATTTATCCTATCTATGCCCCTCCTAATTTCATTTACTTCTATCAGGTCTCTCATCAGCTTCTGATGCTTCAGAGAAAACAATCCATGTTTGTCCAACCTCTCCTTATACTAATCCAGGCAACATCCTGGTGAACCTCTTCTGCACCCTCTCCAAAGCCTCTACATCCTTCCTGTAACTTGGTGACCAGACCTGCACACAATACTCCAAATGTGGCCTAACCAAGGTTTTATACAGCTAAAACACGACTTCCTACTCAATGCCCCAAATGATGAAGGCAAGTATACCATACACCTTCTTTACCACCTTAACCACATGTTACTACTTTTAGGGAGCTATGGACTTGCATCCCAAGATCTCTCTGTACATCAATGCTCCTAAGGGTCCTGCCATTTACTGTATACTTTCCTCTTATATTTGACCCCCCAAAGTGCAACAACTCACACTTGTCCAGATTAAACTCCATCTGCCATTTCTCTGCCCATATTTCCAACTGCTCTATATCCTCCTGTTCCTTTGACAACCTTCCTCACTATCCACAACTCCCCCAATTTTTGTGTCATCTACGAACATTCGAATCATCCCATCTACATTTGTGTCCAAAGGAGTCCCCAGCACTGATCCCTGCAGAACACCACTGGTCACAGACTTCCTGTCAGAATAACACCCCTCCACCACTAATTTCTCAGGCCAAGCCAATTTTGAGTTCAGTCTACCAAGTCTCTGTGGATCCCATGTGCCTTAATCTTCTGGATCAACCTACCATGAGGGACCTTGTCGAATGCCTTACGGAAGTCTATGTAGACAATATCCACTGCCCTTCCCTCATCAATCACCTTTATCACCTCCTCAGAAAACCCAATTGTTTGTAAGACATGACCTTCCCCACACAAAGCCACGCTGACCATCCCTAATAAGTCCATGCTTTTCCAGATGTGAGTAGATCCTTTCTCTAAGAATCTTCTCTAATAACTTCCCTACCACTGATGTAAGGCTCACCAGCCCATACTTTCCTGGTTTGACTCTGCGATGCATAGGATGGCATGACTGCCGTGTGAGGAGAGATTGACTTAACTGGAGTTTAGAAGAATGTGAGGGGATCTCATTGAAACTTGCAGAATTCTGTCTGGGCTAGGCGGGGCAGATGCAGGGAGAATGGTGTCCCTGGCCAGGGTGGGGTCTAAAACAAAGGGGCACAATCTCAGGATACAGATTAAGACATCTATGACTGAGAAACCTTTGGAATTCTTGGCCACAGAAAGTGGTAGAGAGTAAGTTACTGAATATATTTCTAGTGAATCAACCACAATTGTATTGAATGACAGAGCATGCATTAAGGGCCGAATGGCCTACTCCTGCTTCTATTTTCTGCTTTGATGTGTTTCCATGCATATTCTGTGGCTCATCTTTCTCGTAACACACTTCCAGCCTATGTCAGTGCCAGGAATATAATAGAATTCCAATGTACCAAATCTATTCCCGTTCCAATTTGGTGGAATTGTTAAGAGTCGTTCTGGTCCATCGTTGCTCCCTGCGGATCCACACTGAGGACAGCTGCTGGCGCAGTCTATTCTGAGACCAACTGCTCTTCAAAATTTTCATCCAGTGTTCAAGTCCCTTCGTGACCTTATCCCTCTCCATTCCTGGAACCCTTCAAGATCTCTGTACTCCTCCAATTCTGATCTCTTGTATCACCAACTTCTTTCCTGTCACTCACTCCACACAAAATCCTTGGGGTCAACCTCAGATGTCCTCGGCCAGACCCCTTCAGTTGTACCTCCCTGAGAGGGTATTTGTTCGATGTAGTAATGAAGAAGGGTGGTGCGTGGGAGTGACGCTTCTTGCCCACGATTGTTGAATAAGTTAACCCCAGTTTAAATGGTGACCCCAGGAATGAATGGCCATCAGCAGTGACCTCTGCTATTTCGGCAGGCCAGCAGAAGACAAAGTGGCCAAACTTGACCTGTGTGTCATCTGAGATCAATTCAGGAAGCTTTTTAACTCAATGACATGGATTATACTCCTATAGAAAGAGTAATGAACAGTGATGTTCAGTGGGTCTGTCAACCCCAGAAAGAGAATTCAGGAGACAGCAAACTACTTAATTAAAAAAGTAGTTCTAGATTAAGACTGTCTCAAAAGCTAATTTATTTTAATTTCCCCAGAAATATCCTTGAACCCTGCAGTGATTAAACACTGAACCTTCTGTGTGCATTTAGTCCTATTACATTAATATGGTAAGTTAGACAACCCATTGTTACTCATGCCTTGGAAAGCTGCCGTTACTTACACTTCAGGTGCTGGTCATTTCTCACTTTATTTACACTTTACACACTCTGAGCTCATTGTTGTTACTCATTCCTCCGCCTTCTATCATTACCTTGGATATGTGGGCATAAAATGTTCAATAAATGTATCAACATAAGATGTTGCCAGGACTTGAGCACTAAGTTACAGGGAGAGGTTGGACAGGCTCAGACTATATTCCTTGGAGCATAGGAGACTGAGAGCTGATCTAATGGAGGTCTATAAAATAATGAGAGGCACAGATAAGGTGAATGGACATAGTCTTTTTCCCAGGGTTGGGGAACCAAGAACTAGAGGGCATAGGTTTAAGGTGAGAGGGGAAGGACTAACTAGGAACTTGAGGGGCAAGTTGTTTACACAAAGGTAGGGGAGCTGCCAGAGAAAGTGGCTGAGGCAGGTACAATAACAACATTTAAAAGACTGATGGACAGGTACGTGGATTGGAAAGGTTTAGAAGGTTATGGGCCAAACACTGGCGAATGGGACTAGCTTGGATGGGGCATCTTGGTCGGTATGGACCAGTTGTGCCGAAGGGCCTGTATGACTCTATGAACTCTCAAAGCCTATGAGACAGTAGCAGGAGTTGGCCACTCAGCCTTCAAACGCGCTGCTTCATGCCGTATGGTCATAGCTGCTCAGTATTGGTTTCAACACCTCTTTCCCAAGGTTCCCCTCACACTCCTTGACTCCCTTTCCTCATTTATTGAACTCCTGCCATTCCAGTCTTCTGGGACACCTGTTCCCCATTGCCACTCACTGCTTGGGCACCTGTTGTTACCTGTTCCTGCTACATCCGTTGTTACTCAGACACCTGTCGTCAGTCATCTCTCGGATGCTTGTTGTTGCTTCCTTAGATCCTTAGTAGATTATTCTTTCAGATACCTGTCATTATTCTTTCCTTCGAAACTGTTGTTACGTTGTTCTGGGACACAGTCATTACTCATTCCTCAGACATTTTCATTACTCGCTCCTTGGACACCTGTCATTTACTCATTTCTGCTTGACATCCTGCACTTAATCAACTCTGCCCAGCGAATGACATTGGGTCTAAAAACAGCTTGGTCAAGGTGACTGCAGCATTTATTTCAGGCCAATCCATCAGCTGCTACTGCAGACATAAGCTCTAATCAGTCTGTCCGTGAGTGATGGGTGCATGGCACAGAGACACCGGGTCTGTCACAACACTAACTCTGGAGAGCTACATGTTCTTCCTCCTACTGTTGTCGTTACTAATTCGTCTAACTCCTGCATCACTCGTTCATTGGACACCTGTCGTTACTCACTCCGAGATACTTGCCACTCACCGTGACACTTGTTACTCACTCCTAGACATGTCATCACTCCTGGACACCTGTCGTCACTCACTCCTCAGTCACCTGTCGTCACTCACTCCTCAATCATCTGTCGTCACTCACTCCTCAGTCACCTGCCGTCACTCACTCCTCGGACACCTGTCGTCACTCATTCCTCGAACACGTGTCGTTACTCACCTCTTCAACACCCGTCGTCACTCTCTCCTTGGATGCTTGCTGTTGGTTTCTTTAATGCCTGGAATTATTTGCTCAGATGATTGCCCTAGCTCACTGACCCTGGAGGGATTGTAAATGTACACAGGGAGAGGTGTGTGCATGCAGATACACACAAGGTTTGCACACATACACGTACCTGGTGTGAAGTTTTCAGGGAGTAGTTTTGGTGTCTGGGGGAGAGTGCAAGCAGCAGATACTGGGAGAAGCGGTAGTGGGCAGAGGAAGGGTTGGTATAATCCAGCTGTGTGATGCATTTGTGAATGGTTTTATCAGTAGAGTTAAACAATGGCATGTGACCAACCTGGTGTTAAGACCCTTGACAGGCGTGAAGACCAGACTGAGAGCATTGAGTGAATATGCTCCTTCTCGGGGCTCAATTATGCTGACGAACCCTCGTCTCTTCACTTCAGACCAAACTGAAATACCAGTTGACTCTGACCGTAAATATAAGCACAGTCAAGGGTCCAAGATGGGTTTTCCTGACTTTGAACAATCAAGGAATGAGAGACAGACAAACAAACGAAGGCAGAAACTAAGGAAAGAGCTTATTTTCAGTTAACATATTAAACATTTAAAAATAGTAAATGTCATCATTTATGCAGAAGCCTGGAGCTGTGCGGTAAATATTTTATAGTTGTGTTCATTCACCCATGAATATCACATTTCTTCAACTGTCCAGATGGTAAGAGGGAGCTTGCTAAATAGCGGAGATAAAGGCATTCAACTCTGTGGTGCTTCCTAGAATGGGAGATGCTTGAAAACCTCTGGATCAAGCAATGACAAATGAAGAGGCAGCAAGTTAGTACCAGGCCTTTCTGAATCTTGTCTCAGCTCCAGCTTAGGCTGATAAAATAAAATAACAATCACACACATTGGGATCCATTACATGTTAGCCATGACCCACACTCACCCCTGTCAGAACTGGGGCTTGTAGTCCTACTTGAGCAGATAATCCAGGCTGACACATAATCCAGAGTTGACAGAGTGCTGCCTTTCAGGTGAGATGTGAAATAGAGCACCTTGTGGCTATTAAGATTGTGCTGTCACAGGAAGAGAGAGGGGAGCTGCCCTGACCGGTATTTATTCCTCAAACAGCACACTAGAAACAGACTGGTCGTCTGCTAGTTGCTGGAGTTTGCTGTATACAACTTGATTGCTGAGACTTCAAGATTATGATGATAACTGCAACTTTCAAGTATTTCAGCAGCTTTTAAGTTTATTGGTGAATTGGTTTATTGTTGAACATGAGAAAAACTTTGGTTTGCATGCCATCCATACGGATCATTTCATCACATCAGTACGTTGAGGTAGTAAGATATCTTTATTAGTCACATGTACATCAAAACACACGGTGCAATACATCTTTTGCGTAGAGTGTTCTGGAGGCAGCCTGCAAGTGTCGCCATGCTTCTGGTGCCAACATAGCATGCCCACACTTCCTAACCTGTACGTCTTTGGAATGTGGGAGGAAACTGGAGCACCCGGAGGAAACCCACGCAGACACGGGGAGAACGTACAAACTCCTTACAGACAGCGGCTGGATTTGAACCTGGGTCACTGGTGCTGTAAAGCATTATGCTAACCACTACACTACTATGCCTGCCCAAGGGAAAAGCAATAACAGAATGCAGAATATAGTGTTACAGTTAAAGAGAAAATGCAGTGCAGGTAGTCAGTAAGATGCAAGGGCCATGACGAGGTAGATTGTGAGGTCAAGGGTCCACCTTATCGTACTAGGGGACCATTCAATAGTCTTATAACAGTGGGATAGAAGCTGTCCTTGAGTCTGGTGGTACGTGCTTTCAGGCTTTTGTATCTTCTGCCCAATGGGAAGGGGAGAAGAGAGAATGTCCGGGGTTGGGGGGGGTGGGGGTCTTTGATTATGTTGCCCACTTTATCAAGGCAGCGAGAAGTGTAGACAGAGTCCATGGAGAGGAGGTTGGTTTCCGTGATGTGCTGTGTCCACAGCTCTCTGCAGTTTCTTGCGGTCTCGGGCAGAGCGGTTGCCATACCAAGCCATGATGCATCCAGATAGAATGCTTTCTATGGTGCATCGATGAAAATTGGCAAGTTTGGGACATCCTGTGATCATGAAAGAAGGTGAAAAGTGCAGTTCTTTTGTTCATTAACAGACTGATTTCATTATCAGACCAGTGATCTAGAGAGCTTGAAATCCCTTCCTGGCAGCTTTCAGTTCAACACATCTGTAAATTAACTGTGCCTGAATTTAGAAGAGACTATTGAACGCCTGGATAACACTGACCACATAGATTATTGAGGGATGGAAGCCTTTGAGCCTTCCCTGTTTTGAGATATTTGTGACTCCAGTCCCACAGCCAACACAGCTGAAACTTAAAGTGACCAAAGGATGCACACATCTGTGTAAGAACAGCTGTCAGCAGTTCAGGACTCAGCAGGATGGTGCTCTTGGACACTGATCGGGTAGATGCCAAGACTTTTTATTCACCAATAGGATGTTGGCAATACTAGCCAGGCCAGCACTTTAAGCCCATCCCTAATTGCCCCTTGAACTGAAAGCCTTGCAGAAAGGAGTCTGGAGTCACAGGTAGGCCAGACTGGGTAATTGTGGGAGCTTTTCCATTCTAAAGGAGCTTGGTGAATCATACAGATTTTCGTGATAACCCAGTAGTTTGCTCGCTGTTACTAGTGGATTTAATCAAATTGGGATTGGAGCTCACACTTCTGGATCATGGGTTAACACGTCCAGATTACTGGTGCAGTTCCAGAACCACGTTGCTACCTGCTTGGCTCCACCTTCTGCAGATTCTCCTCTCCAGCACTGAGCAGGAGAAGATTTAGCATCAACCACAGAGCCCGTGCCTTCCCCAGGATGCCTACGATTTGTCCCAGTGGATTCTTTCCTCCATTCGGCAGATCAGCTGTCCAAGCTGACGTTCTGTGAATAACACCTGGATTCTGCCCTGTGATTGAACAAGGTTCCAGTTACACTGTGCACTCCTTCACAGTGCTCAAACTCAAGACTCTGAGCAGCCTTCCAGTCTTCTCTTCAAACTAAGCTCCTCCAAGTAACTGCACTGGACGGTTCCCAGTCTCACCTGCTTTACCCTCACCTAAGTAGGTGTCGTCTCAGCTCAATTGAAAGACAGCACCTCTGACGGTCCAGCACTCCCTTTGTACCACACTAAATGCACCGGCTTCAGTCTTTGTGTTCAAGTTGCTGAAGGGGGATGTGTGGTCACGAAGTAGGGCTCAGCAGGATGTAGAAGGAGGTTACCTTTGAATAGGTCACGTAGGGTTACCTCATAACCTGGCAGATGCCCCACTCTGCCATTACTATCGAGCCAGGGGATCAACCCTGGTTCAGTGACGAGAGCAGAAGGACTTGCCAGGAGCAGCGTCGGGCTAAACAGGAGGAGGTGTCAGCCTCCCCCAAGGATTACATTGTACTAAACAGTAAAAATAGCATGCAATAGGCAGAAGTAAGCCATCTCGCAGCCAACAGATCAGATCGAAGCTCTGCAGTGCTGTCACGGAAGGTGGTGGACAATTAAACAGGCAACAGGTGGAGAAGGCTTCAGGGACAGCATCATCCCCAGTGATGGTGCAGCCCAGTACCAGAGTGCTGAAGAAAAGCTCGAAGTATTTGCTGCCCTGTTCAACCAGAAATATGGAATAGATATTCCCTCATCCCGAGGTCCCTACCGTCACAGCAGCCAGTCTCCAGCCAATTTGATTCACTCCTCATGATATCAAGAAATGACTGAGAGCACTGGATACAGCAAAGGCTGTGGGACCATCTACATCGCACTCATTGGACTGAAGACCTGTGCACTAGAACCAGCTGCACCTCTAGCCAAGTGGTTCCAGTATAGTTACAACACTGGCATCTGCCCGATAATGTGGAAAATTGTCCAGGGATGTCCTGTTCTCAAAAAGAAGGATAAATCCAATCTGGCTAATTTCCACCCAATTCGCCTGCCCTCAATAATCAACAAAGTGATGGAAGCTGTCTTTGACAGTGCTTTTAATCAGCACTTACCAATAACCTACTATGTCTTGTTTGGGTTTTGCCAGGATCACTTGGCTCCAGATATTATCACAGCGGTCCAAACATGGGACCAAAGAGCTGAATTCCAGAGGAAAGATGAAAGTGTCTACTCTTGACATCAAGTGTGGCATCGAGGAGCCCTGGTAAAACTGAAGTCAACAGCCATCCAAGGGAAAACACTCCAGTGGTTGGAGTCATACCCTACACATAGGAAGATGGTTGTTCTTGTTGGATATAAACTAGCCCAGCCTCGGGACATCACTACAGGGGTTCCGCAAGGCCGTGTCCTGGGCCCAGCCATCTTCAGCTGCTTCATCAATGACCTTCCACAAAGAACACAAGAAAATTGGAGCAGTAGGCCACTCGGCCCCTCAAGCCTGCCCTGCCACTCAATATCATCATGGTTGATCTATGCTGGCCTCCTCGTCTGTGCCAGTTCCCCACACCCCTCAATTCCTCCATCTTTCAAATACTTATCTATCTCCACCTTAAATATATGGAATGGTCTGGGTTCCACCGCCCTCAGGGATGGAGAATTCCAGGGATTCACTACCTTCTGAAAGAAGAATTTCTCCGCTCCTCACTTTTACATGACCAGCCCCTTATCTTGTAACCATGTATCCTTATTCACGACTCTCCCACTCATGAAAACATCTCAACATCTTCCCTGTCAGGATCTTATACATTTGAATAAGGTCACCTCTTATTCCATCGTTCCATTGATAAGAGCTGTCTTGGCACTGTGACTGGGATGGGAACTTTAGAGATGGGATTCAGATACGTAATTCTGGGGAAAGAATGTTTCTAGGTCTTCAAGGACTCTGGAGAGGAAAGGAGGCTGGAGATTTGGCAAAGCAGTTAATGGGGGCTAATTTGAAAGGACAGGGGCAGTTCCTGAGGGAAGCTAACAAAATCAACAATAAAACAATAATATTAATGGGAAATGTTATTATGCTGCAACTGTACAGGATACTGGTGAGGCCCCACCTAGAGTACTGCGTGCAGTTCTGGTCTCCTTACTTGAGAAAAGATATACTGGCTTCGGAGATGGTGCGGAAGAGGTTCAATGGGTTGATTCTAGGGATGAGGGGGTTAGCCTCTGAGGAGTGATTGAGTCTCCAAGGACTATACTCGCTGGAATTAAGAAGAATGAGAATGGATCTTATAGAAACATATAGAATTATGAAAGGGATAGATAAGATAAGAGGCAGGAAAGTTGTTTCTGCTGGTAGGTGAGACTAGAACTAGAGGACACAGCCTCAAGATTCAGGGGAGTAAATTTAAGATGGAGATGAGGAGGAACTGCTTCTCCCTGAGAGTAGTGAATTTGTGGAATTCTCTGCCCAGGGAAGCAGTAGAGGCTGCCTCATTAAATATTTAAGACACAGTTAGATAGATTAGGGGAATTAAGGGTTACAGGGAAAAGGCAGGTAGGTGGATCTGAGTCCACGGCCAGATCAGCCATGATCTTATTGAATGGCGGAGCAGGCTCGATGGGCCAGATGGCCTCCTCCTGCTCCTATTTCTTATGTTCTTATTAAATAGAAAAATAAGAGAGATAGACTGATGGAAACAGGAGAGAGTAGACAGAAAGAGACTGAGTAAGAAGGGAAAGGAGAGAGCTCCGCAACAGTACGTCCCAGACCTGTGACCTCTATAATTGGAGTTGGAGTTGGTTTATTATTGTCACTTGTACCAAGGTACAGTGAAAAACTTGTCTTGCATACTGTTCATACAGATCAATTCAATACACAGTACATTAAGGTAGTACAAAGTAAAACAATACAGAGTGCAGAATAAAGTGTAACAGCTAAGAGATAGTGCAGTGCAGGTAGGCAATAAGGTGCAAGGTCCTAATTAGGTAGATTGTGAAGTCAAAAGTCCATCTTATCGTACTAGGGAACCATTCAATAGTCTTATAACAGCGGGATAGAAGTTATCCTTGAGCCTAATTGTATGTGCTTTCAGGCTTTTGTATCTTCTGCCTGATTGGGGGGGGGGGGGGGGGGGGGGGGGGGGGGGGGGGGGGGGGGGGGGGGGGGGGGGGGGGGGGGGGGGGGGGGGGGGGGGGGGGGGGGGGAGGGGGGGGGGGGGGGGGGAGAGAGAATGTCTGGGGTGGTGGGGTTTTGATTATGCTGGCTGCTTTACCGAGCAGCGAGAAGTATAGACAGAGTCCATGGAGGGCAGGCTGGTTTCTGTGATGTGCTGAGCTGTGTCTGCACTCTCTGCAATTCCTTGTGGTCACGGGCAGAGCAGTTGCCATACCAGCCGTGAAGGATCCAGATAGGATGCTTTCTGTGGTTCTTGATAAAAATTGGTGAGTGTCAAAGGGGATACGCCAAATTTTCTTGGCCTCCTGAGGAAGTAGAGGCACCAGTGAGCTTGCTTGGCCGTGGCGTCTACGTAACAGAGAAGGACGGGGGGATCTGGAGCAGGGGAACCACCACCCGCAGATTCCCCACCAATCTTGGAAAAATATTGCTGTTCCTTCATTGTCACCAGATCTAAATCCTGGAATTCCCTCCCCAATATCACAGTGGAGACACCCTTATCACACAGACCACAGTGGTTCAAGAAGGCAACTCAACTATGGGTGCTCAGGGACAGTAAATGCTGGCCGTACCAACAATACTCACATCATGTCTGTTGAGAAGAAAATGATCCATTGACAGAAATAGAATAAAATGTAAGAAAAAGATAAAACACACGAGCGAGAGAAAGGATATGTAAGATTGTGCTGGGACTCACAGCTCAGGGAAGTGACTGCTGAAAATAGTTATAAGAAAATTAAATTAAAATCACTCTAATTACAGTTTTAGATGATAGGAAGTGAAGCTGCAGCGTGGTGCGTATGAGAGATCTGTCTCTTTGGCATATGGGATTACTGAAAATCAAATTGATTCTGCAGTGAAATTATGGACTGCCTAATGGGAGGAAAGAGCAAAGATATTGTGCCTGTTTGAACTAATTGCATGTGGCAAATGACTTGCAGTTGTGAGGGTGTGATTCAGAGGCAGCTTCAGGACCGCTGAAAGCATTATCACCTTCAACCCAGCCACTGTCAAGAGAGCGTCAGTTGTTCCAAGGAAATAGACAAGTGTTGGCAGGTTGTTTCAGGGACAGGAGTGCCTCCCAGCACAAGAACCATTGCCGATTGGTGGTAATTAAGCAAGAAGGTTTGGGTAGCCTACTGGGGTCCAATAAACTGTCCCGTCTGCTCTGGGACTTGGTTACCTGGTTATGATTCTAGCTCTGGCTGCGCAGGCGAGAGTTCCTCTTCTTTCCTCTCTCTGGGATATTGGGATTTCTCAATCTGTGAGCGATGAAACTGGTGAAAGACATTGTGTCAAACTGGAATGAATCTCAGCCCCAGTGTGTAAAATGGTCAGATAGTTATCAGTCCAGATGGAGGGTCTCGACCCGAGATGTGGACTGTCCACTTCCCTGCCTGCCCCACTGAGTTCTCCAGCAGTTTGCTACAAATTCCAGCATCTGCAGTCTCTTGTGTCTCTAGTTGTTTGAGGTCTTGCGCTCCTGAGCCTGGGAGGTGCTGCTCCTGGTGAAGTCGGAAAGGAAAACCCAATTATACTGCTTTAAATTGTTAATGAATGTCATCCAGAGCTCTGGATATACATGAGACCTCGCTGACTGGTTTCAAGGGATTGAAAAGCCTGCTACAGTTCTGGTGTTTGTCAGCACTCCGTGGCAGAAGCATGGACTTCCTTTAGAGGCTCTTGCATGGAAGAGGTGTGGGGATGCTGACTGGTGCACGGACAGGGGCAGGGTTAGCAGCTCCTCAGGGTGCTGCCTTACCAGGTGGAAACTCCAGTTGACTCGATGTCATGGCCCATTCTCATGGGTCGTCCTCTGTGGCTGCATACGCACGCATGCACACGCACACGCACATGCATGTGGGATCTTCCGCCTTCCTCCGAGTCTTGTTCATCCCTGTTCCTTTAACCAAGGGGTGACATCACCTTCCACTACAGGCTCTGCTGCCACAGCCACTGGGGCTCTCCCTCATGGCTGATGCTCCCCTGTGAATGCTGCCTCAGGGCTGGCGAAGGCTCGGGGGTGAAGGGGAGCTTCGCGGTCGGACCTGACTGACCCTCATCCTCCTCTGCTTCCTTGTGGTCCGCCACAGCTTTGGGACAAAGAGCAGGTTGGAATGGAACGCTCAGGAGTAGAGTTAACACATGATTCTCGTTAGAAGTTGCTGCAGGAGGTAAACAGTGGTGTGGGCATCCCATATCTTTCTCAGTGAGGACTTGGTCAGAGCTGACAGTGAGAATCACCTCTTTCTTTCATCTCTAACTCAGCACCAACCTCGTTGTTATGGATCTGAAGGTTCGTCACTGTGTCCTTGCAGGCAACTAACAGTGGGTCTGCATGGGTGTGTTCCACTCTCACAAGTCAACACCATGAGAGTACCATGAGACAGATGACAAAAGTCCCAGACAAAGCCTGTTACACAGTCAGTTGTTGATTGATGACTGGAAGCAAACACAGAGGGGCAGGTAGATAAACACTTCCGCTGATCGCTGTCTTCCTTCCTAATTTATTGCATATGTCCCTTTTGCTAAGCAGAGTTAGACAACACCCATTGTTTGGTACCTATGCATTGTCTTAGATGAGTGAAGACTAACTCAAGGCCCACTCAATATCACAAGATGAAGCAAAGCTGTCAGCTCCTCCGTGGCTCCCTAGAAGAGGAATGGTTAAGCAATGCTGATCTGAGCCCAGGAAGGTGTTTGTTGGTACTCAGAGCTTCCCGCAGTGTTTCTCATCAGAGCAGCCTCAGCATGCCAGTGAGTTTGATGAAGATTTATTTACTGCTCTGTATCACTCTAACTCAAGCAAGGGCCTCCCCTGTGCTGACTCCAGTTAAATATTCATTGTGACACGTCAGTAATCATACTTGAGAGTGGTGATCTGCTAATTTACTCTAATGAAATAATTAATTGCAAAGCAAACTGATTCCAAGTAATGTAGTTTGCGATGGGAGTTGGTACTTAAAATATTCTGAACTGTTCTACACTCTTCTAAGTTTAACAATTTTCTGATCTGACTTTAATTTGCTTTATCCAGTCACAAGGCACTTTTTTTTCAAAGAAGATCAGGGAGTTGCTCTCTGTCCGAAGGCAGGTTACTTGATCATTACTGCTTTGCCATTTCCAACATTACATGCATATCTGATGAAGGGTTCTGAACCTGAGGCATCGACTCTCTCTCTCTCTCTCTCTCTCCACAGATGCTGCCTGACCTGCTGAATATTTCCAGCTTTTCCCATTGTTACTTCAGATTTCCAGCATCTGCAGTTTTTGTTTTGCTTTTCATAAAATGTACGCCATTGGGCGTAAAATGCTTCAGACCATCTGAGAGTGGCAAAGGTCTGATGCCGGTACAGGGGCCTCTTTCCTTTCTAACACTGAAGCAAGTCTCACGATGTGTTCCAAATTCAGGTGGCTCACCAACATGGATGATTGTGTTTCTTGCTCAGTTTTGAACCTTAGCTTCAAGTGAGACACGGTAATTGACCCACCTATCATAGTGAGGCAGCTGAACTGTGACTAACATGCTTCAGAATTCCTATATTGTTATCAGGGCTGTGATTCACTTGCACCCATTTTGTGTGCCTTCTAAAGACAGTTTCATCCTCTGTGAGTCTAACATATAATGGATAGCTCTGAAAATATTAAATAATTAGTTGTAGGGTTATTTTAATTCTGCCAGTCTCTAGGGCTTGGCAGGTTTAGACTAGGTATAAAGAGAAGCTGTTTCCATTAGCATATGTTTCAAGGATCTAAGGGCATAGTTTTAAGCTGATGGCTAAAGACCTGTGCTTGTGAAGAAAAGCTTTTGTACACAGTAGGTGGTTATCCCATGAAACTCACTGGCTTAAAGTCTGGGGGATGCAGATTCAATTGTGGCTTTCAAAAAGGAATTAGATAATTATTTGAAAGTGAAAGAATTGCAGAGCTGTGATGATGGAGCAGGGAAATGGGATTGACTGGATTTCTATATAAAGTGCTAGTACGAGCTCAATGGGCAAATGGCCTCATTCTGTGCTTGGCTGAGATCCTTGCTACAGTGCCAGGCCAATGTTAAATTGGGTGCTGAAAATGAATGTTACATTGGACCATCAGGGGAAAACTGGCAGGAATCCTGCTTCTGATCACTATCCGGAATCCAACCCTCCTTTACAGAGTCTCTGTGTGGACACAGGACATGTACAGGATTTGTCTTGGGTTTCCATATCCCAGTCTGCCGAGAGAAGGGGGGAAGAGAAGTCAAGGCAAGACTTCCTCCACCTGTCCTGACCCTGACATGACTCCATCTGTCTTTTCTGAAAACTGTCAGCTCCTCACAGGCACCTAGAAGGTATCTGTGGGTCCAGTGAGATGTTCAGTCTGATTTATGATCCCAGTTTTGTCTGACTGCAGTCCCAATTTGGTCTAATTTTGGGCTCACTTTGGTCTAACTTTGATCCTAGTTTGGCCTGACTATAGTCCAATTTGGTCTGAATTTGGACCCAGTTTGGCCCAACTGTTGGACTGGTTTGATCTGACTGTGAGACCAGTCAGATTGATTGTGCAGCTACTCAGGAGAATGAGTCCACAGTGTGTAAAGCAGGTTGTTGGTGAGCTCTCCAATTTAACGTGGGAACTATCACTGTCAAAGAGTGAAATCATGGCCATTCTGCAATGGGAACCATTGTCCTGAGAAGCAATGCCAGGTAGGGGGGCATGGGCATTTAGACAGGGATGTGTTAAACATACTCTGGGACTGAGCTCGGTCCTACGAAAAGGAAGGGGAAAGGTCTGTGTACAAAACAGAGCCTCATCTCTCAAAAAGAGCATCTAAACGTGCAGGGGTGTTGGGGATGACAGTGGCTGCTAGGAGGGTAGGTGCCAGCTCATATGAAGATCACTTCCAAGGTCGGAGGTACTGAGGCCAAGTGCAGTAATGTCACTCCTGCAATTACGATCAACTAATTCAGATTGGACTTGGCAGGAAAGGTGATCTCCCTGCTCTGTCCAGTCCAGCTGTTAAATAGGTATCAAGGTTGGTGACTGCGGGAGTTGTTAAGAACCTTTCTGATAACACCACCAGGAAAAAGGGTGATGATGCTCTTCCCAAACTTTCTCAAAGTGAACCTGTGGATCATACTCCCAGCTGATAGTTTTGTGAGATAAGAGTGCAAAGCACTGCAAATGTTGGGAAGTTCCAAGTCTTTGTTTGTTTCCAAGTCAGAGTGTTCAACAGAGTTGAAAAATAACAGAAAAGCAGACAAATTGGAGGAAAAATAGAAAGACATACAGAGTGCAGCAGTTGAATGAAACCTGGCTCACCGCAGCCAGTAATAGAAGCATCAAAGATGTTGCCGAAGACATTCAGGCCATAAAAGAAACAAAGGCTGAATGATTATTGCCAATAGAGGCCAATGGACAAGGGGAGGTATGGAAAAGCAAAGGCGATGCAGTTAGAAAATTTTAAAAAAGTGTATCAAAAACATTGAATGATGTTCTGCAGAGAAAGAGAGCAGTCTAGTGCAATAACTCGGCTCTGGTTTGTGTTGTAGGATGACTCATCGATGTTCTTCCAATTTGGTCCATCCATCGAGCAGCAAGCCTCAGTAATGCTGAACGTTATGGAGGAGTACGACTGGTATATTTTTTCCATTGTAACAAGTTACTTCCCTGGGTACCAGGAGTTTATCAATAAGATCCGAAGCACCATTGAGAACAGTTTTGTCGGCTGGGAGATGGAGGAGGTCATGTCACTGGACATTTCAATGGATGACGGTGAGTCCAAGATCCAGAACCAGCTGAAGAAGCTTCAGAGCCCAGTTATCCTCTTGTTTTGCACTAAGGATGAGGCCACTTACATTTTCGAAGTGGCTGAGTCTGTCGGCCTCACGGGCTATGGTTATATCTGGATTGTGCCAAGTACGGTCACCGGGAATACAGACATCATCCTACCAGAGTTCCCAACGGGATTAATTTCTGTTTCCTATGATGAGTGGGATTACGGACTCCCAGCCAGGGTCAGGGATGGAGTTGCCATCATCACCACAGCAGCTTCAACCATGCTGGCTGAACGCAAGGAAATCATGGAACCCAAAACCAGCTGCTACAGTGTGCAGGAAAGAAGGGCTCATCAATCAATACTTTGCACAGGTAAGGCATGACTCTGAACTTCTCACTGCCGAATTACAGGTTGATGCAGTTGACATGTATAGGATTCACTTTGCAAAGAAACACTAGCGCTTTGTGCACACAACTTCGTAAAATGTTTGCATAAAAATGTATTTACCTTTCTCAGTTTCTGTATGTCTATTTATTGGAATGTATTGAAATGTGCTGCTGGTTACTCACTGATGTTATAACACAGTCCCAGGTCCTCAGGACTGGTGGTGAAGGGTATAATTGGATGTCTGACACAGTGCATGGTACCACATCCTCTGGCTATAATTGAACTGCACCATAAGGTTTCCCCAATAAGAAGAACACAACATTACAACCAGGATCCTTCGTTGCAGAATTGTGACTGGCATTGTAATCCTGTTATTGCCATAATTCATTAACATAAGGAAATAGCCTTGGAGACCCACATTTTGTTCCTCTACTTGGATCTGTTTACGGCCAATGTCACAGACCTTATTCCCTCCAGTAGAACTTGCTGAAATAGCAGAAAAGGATGATGCACCGGAGACAGGTGGGAGAATGGAGACTTGCAATGCATTGGGAACAGTAAAATTCAATGTGTCTGTGTCAATGCTAACTCTGTATAGAACCAAATAGTTCTAATCGTGTTAGTAACTATTCCTGTTATCCTTTCAGCCCATTTCCTTCATCCACTTATCCAATCTAATCTTGAATGTTGACATTGCTTCTGTCTGAAGTGAATTTACATCACTCTGAGTAAGACATATCCTTGCCCTCAGGTCTAACTCACTATATTTAATCTGGTACCAATGGACTCTAGATATTGACCCCTCAATTAATCCTTCTAATCTGACTCATCCTTTCATGCTTTTAAAACATTTCCCAGCAATATTCAACCAATAGCATGCAATGTTCTAATAAAGCCTGACTCCATTTTCCAAGTCTTTCTTTATATTTGAAGTTTCTCTTATCAGTTTTGCATGGACAGTGAGACTGTTCTGTACTTTCTCTGAACTGTGCCAAAACTACACAAAATATAAAGATCTTATTAAGATTTTGTAGAATATATGTAGTTTTTCCCCTCACTCTTTAGCATACAAATGGTAAGAATTAACCAAGACTGAAATACTCTTTTAAATAATTGGTTTCATTAACATTGTAATATGATGGTTTTGCAGATAATGTTGCTGACGACCTTATCTGGGAGCACAGCTCAGAAGCAAGGGTGATTAAATTCTCCTTCCGAGAGATTGTGGTTAATTGTTGAGGTCTGCTTTGAACTGCTTCTGTCAAAAAAAAAAGCTATATTTTATACCCCTTCATTGCTGGCAGAATAGCTATTTATAGTTTTGAATTCTCTCATTGTTGAAGAGGTAGTTTTCTTGCTTTGGTTTGCTTAACTCCAACTGAGCTCTTTGAAAGTCTGGTGAATCTTGAAAGCAGCAGTTAGTAGTGACACTTTTGTCTGTTTCAGTCTTAAGCTATAACTTCGTCCACCAAACCTGGTCAAGTTTACCAGTTGCCAAACATGCCGTGTGATTTTGGTCAAACTTAAATTCATTTGTTAACCAAGTTCTGATCTCCTATCAAAACTTCCAGGGTTACAAAGAGGCATTCAGGACCTCATTAAGTCACCCAAATTCTTCAGTAGACTCAATATTAGCAACCACTGCATCAAGTGAGAAACAAATTCTGAAAGAATACCGCTATAATATATTTACTGTGGTTTGTTCCATATTGTGATGGTGATTCAGTTTTTAATTTTAACTTGCCTTACGGTGAATATCGGCAGGAAAAACTATGAGTAGCTAAAATTCAGCTTCAGTAAGAGAACATTATTGCCAACGTGCAAATCCGAAACCTGCCGGAAATGGCCGGGAGGTCGGGCAGGATTTGTGAAGAGAGACAGAGGCTAAATGTGTAAGGTCAATGATATTTCGTCAGAACTTTAAACCTGGCAACTCAAAAGTACAACTCCAAAAGCAAAAACAGCGTTGATAATAAGGCGGCGGTGAGGGCCGCTGGACCAATAACTTGTATTTTATTAAGTATAACTTTGGTGCTTTGTAGGTAACATTCTACGATTTGGTCTGTTTATGTACAAAAAAACGAAATTGGGTAGTTCACGGTCCGGTAAGAACAAATATTACATCAATGCAGTAGAACAGGAGCTTGTGATTTCAAACTCTGGGTGTACTGAGTTTTGCAATTTCGAAGCGATGGTTGAGAAAGTAATCACTGATGACACACATGTAATTTAGTCAAGGATCTGGCGGGGTGCTCGCCCCAGGAAATATTGAAATTTAAAGGGTTACAAACATTTTAAAGAAATGAAATGGTTGCTGCGTGCGGCGATTTGCCTTCTGTTTATGACATAAACGGCCTTCAGGTGGTCTTGTGCTGGAAGATAGATTCGGAAACTCGACCAAGTAATCAGACTTTGTGTGTTGACCTAACAACAGTTGCCAGTCTGGGAGACAAAACACTTGGTGTTCGCTGTTTGTTGTTGCATTTCTGATTTTCATGAGCCAGAGATCGGCTCGCATCGCAGGCAAGGAACGCACAGTGATAAGTAACTGCATTATCGAAGCTGTGCTCCTGTTGTGATATTCCCAATCTGATTTCGAAAGGATTTGTTCTGGCATTCTGAATCCTAATGGCGGATATTCATACCCAGAATTCATTGCACAATAGAATACGCCCAGTACACTTCGGCGGTAACCAGCACACTACTGCATGGGTGCTTTGTCCTCGGAGGAAATTCCACTACAGCAGTGCAGTCGATGTATTGATTACTGTGTGCCGGTAGTGTAACCAGATGTGCACAAATAGTCCGGGTTGGAATGACAGTTTGTGACGTTATAGCGCATAAACATTTTTGGCGTTACTTTAAATTTAATGCTTATCACGGAAATATAACAATGACCAATGATCGCTGCAGGGTTTTTTCAGCGGCTACTGTTGATAATTTTGCATTGAAACGTTGCATACGAAGGGACATACAATACGTCACAACAAGACTTGAAATTATTCAGTAAATTTGCTCGTGGGAAATGGGTTCGAAGTTTTATTTCGGAGGCGGGTTATGCATCTAAGGGGCAGAAGTGTGGGACACGTGGGGATGACTTGCACCACGATTTGTTTGGATATGGGTGTTTGACCAACGATTGCGGGCAAGGCGGGACAGTCGGCGCCGTCCTGGCCAATTGGATTGACAATTTACCACCACGTTTCCCATTTCGAGATGGGAAATATTAATCCTGCCACCTTTTATCTAATAACATCTCACACAAACAGAGCTGCTTTTCGATGAACGAGTTTGGTTGATGAGGTTTTCCAACCACTTCAGACAAATCCGGGCGATTTGGCCCTCTCCTGCAGTAACCCTTTCGGATTGCACCTTCAAATGGTTTGATGGTTAACTTTTGGTAATGGCTATGAACTTTGATCCTGTATACATATCGGGAATAACGTAGCTTTGAAATGGTGCAGCATACTTAAATCTTTAATCATGAAACATAATGTTAAATGCTCGATCCAAACAGGTCGCCAATATTTGTAATATTCGGTATGATCGCGGAGAAACTCCCCGAATGGAGAGTTGGTGTTTTGATGTTGCTAAAACACGGAGAAAAATATTCTGTATTGGCGATTTGCGTCTATGCCTTTTTTAGTCGTTTTCTGTGGTCGAAGGACAGACATGAACTGCAGCCAATGGAACCTAGAGCGGCAGTTCAATTTAGTTCTTCCCTGGTGCGCAGTGGACTGTAACCGGCTGACCTTACCGTTCATTAATTCCACAGCGCAATGGCAGATCTTCCTGCCCAGAATGCATTGTGTGGCAGAAAATGCTCTCCTTTTTTCGTGTAGCGGATAGTCGCAGTGGCTCTTTGTCTCAGAAATATGCAGCAGATGTATGTGTGGAACGATTAAACTTGCATTTCACAAACATATGCAGCAAGGAGCACTGATAACATGCAACGTTATGCGGTAATCATTGTAATGTGCGGATAAGACAATGGTCTTGTACATGTTTATAAAAATATACACGGGTATTCAAGCCTGTGAATTGAATGAGTGATTTTTCGATATTCAGCAATCACTCTGCTGACAGGGAGTAAATTATCAGCTGATAATTTTGCTTATCAAAGTCTAAAACAAATGCATTGAACATATTCATACTTTAGTATCATTAGAATATATTGCATTCCAAAACTTTTGAAATTATAGAGCAGTTAAATTTACTCTTTACTAATGGTGTGTGTGTGTGTGTGTGGTGTGTGGGGGGGGGGGGGGGGTGGGGGGGGGATGGTGGAGGAGGTAGCATTCTTCATGACACTGATGGCTGCTTGGAGTAACTCGCAAGCATATGTTGAAAAAAGCCAGACTTGTTCTCTTCACTGCTGTGTCTGCATCAATAGCCTGTAGTTAACTACCCGAAGCCTCTGACAGTGACTGGATTTATGAAAGCACTGTATGCACAGAAAAAACTGCAAAATCTTTCTAAGAGCTGTTCTGTTGAAATCTGATTGGCAATTTACCAAGATGTTAACCTTGCTACTTTTATTTTAATAACCAGTCCAGAGGTAAGATTTTCCAGCGGGTGAGTTTGCTGTACATTTTAGGTGAATGAGATAATATTGCACATGAATCAGATCCAGGCATCTTTATTACCACAACAAAACTGAATTAGACTTTTTGATGCAATTAAGATATTGATGCTGCCGCTGGTACAGAGGAGAAAAGAATAATTACAGATCCAATTCGAGAAGTGAATGGGCGGATTTGGACTCTGTGAATGGCTTTGCAGTATCAAAGAATGAAATGGAAAGAGATCTCGGCATATGACCAACAAAGACAGTAGGATATTGAACTAAAAGCCTAAATAGTAGAGTTCTGTGGAGGTGCATGATTAATATGCACCTATTGTATACATATCAATTCGGGCATCTTGTGCATAAAAATGAACAATGGTGCATCCAGTGAAAATACAAATGCTGTGGAACCATCTCAAGTGAACTGTGTTGTGCATCCTCCCCTCCTCTCCTTTTGCTTCTTCAACCTTATGCAAGGAGTATATGCAAACCAGATACACCTGCATTCGTAACCTCACATCCCATGTTCTTAAGGTAGTACAATGGTCACATTTACTGCACTCGTAATCCAGTGGCCTTGATGTCTGCTGTGGAATTCAGATTAATAAAATGGAATTTTAAGACAGAAGTCAAACAAAACTAGTTTGGCTCTCGTCTTCAGTGAAGAATTCTGCTGTCCTTGCCTGATCTGTCTTAAATGTGACTCCAGATTGACCAGGGTGTTTGGCTATGAAATGGCCCAGCAAGACACCTGGTTCATCTGGGGATCACCAACAAATGTTGGACCTGCCGGTGATGCCAGATTCTGAAAATGAACCAATCACTGGCACGTTTGGATAACTGTTAAGGGTGTTGTATGCCCAAACCCTTCTTGTGCCAAGGAAATAAATCGGAGTTGGTCATGAAATTCTGCTGGAATCTGATCAGATTATATTTGTTACTGGTTACCGAGGCACTGTGAAAATATCCAACTGCTGGAGGCAGCACAGACAAGAGACAGGTGAGATGATGTTTTTTTTTTCTCTCAGAGTCATGAATCCTTGTTCCGTAGAGTCTTTAACACGTTTTAAGGCAGAGATGGATTCTTGATAAGCAAGGAACTAAAAGATTGGAGGCGCAAGAGACTGCCAGATGGTGGAACCTGAAGCAAAAAACAGACTGCTGGAAGAACTCAGCAGGTCAGGCAGCATCTGTGGAAGGAAATGGACAGTCGACATTTCGGGTGGCGACACTTTATCTGGACTGGAAGGTTACTAGGAGTACAGAGTTGACGTCACAGTCAAATCAGCCATAATCTTATTAAAAGGCTTGGGGGGTGGGAGGCACAAGTGACCTACTCCTGCTCTTAATCCATAGGTTTGTATGTAAGACTTGGGAGTGACAATCTTCAGCATTGCTTGCCTTGACAGATGGTGTCTGAGATGTGATCCCGCTGAAGTAAATTGAATTGTTTCTGCCAACTGAGTTGGGAGTGGGAGAAGGGGATCCAGTCATTATGCAATGAAAATTAAATGCGAAACTGATGCTACCCCCTGTAGTAAATCTTGGATCGGGTAAGTATTTGGATTTTAAGTGTGTTTAAAATACAATTTGCTTTGTGTGGGAAAAGAAATGTCCACACCTTCTCTGTGAGCACTCTCATGGTCTCCTTTCATTTCAGATTGGCCTGGCAAGAAAGCCAATCAGGCATCCTCACTGAGCATGAGTTAAAGTTGCAGTGTGTATCCAGTCATGTCATTGTGACCTGGCATGAGTATGCAGAGCAGGACTCTGCTCTCGGTGGGTTGTAATGGCAGCAGGATCTCAATGCTCAGGGCAGCTATTACCTCAGCCCATTTTAATGGCCACTTGCCAGTTTCTGTTAGGTGGGTAGCGTTAATCTTGCTCTGCAATTCCAATGAAACAGCTGCCGGACATCGAAAGTCTGGGCCAGAGGCTGCTGGTGAGAAGTTGAGTAATGGACAGAATTGAGAACAAACCATGGCTTCTGTGTTTACCACCAATACCACTGTAATTTCAGAACTCGTCAAGCAGGTCTAATGTTTAATGAATGCAAAAAAGCACTGAACACAATCATTTATCATTTTATTTCTACTTGATTTAACCCTAAGCTTCAATTGAATGTTGCATATTCAATGTTGCATATCCAGAGGCTTGAGCACAAGATATTGCCTGAGATTTAGTGCAGTGCTGGGAGAGTGTTGCATTATCGAAGGAGCAGCTCGTCGTAGTGTGCCTCCTCATGACATGAAGCTAAAGAAGAACACAGCATCCTGGCCAATACTTCCCCTTCAACCTACACCACTAAAACATATGACTTTGCTATTTGTGCTTCCTTATGAATGACTACTGTACCTTCTAGCAGTGAGGAGTACATCCCTGGCTGTATTTTATAATTGCAAATCTTTCTTCCGATCCAACTATAGCTTAGTTCATCCTCACTGCTGCTCTTTTTCTTCATTTGTCCTTCCTCATTTGGGAATAAAAGGATTTAAGCAGGGATCAAGAACAGAATCTAAATAAAAACACCTTGTGGTGAGCTTATAGTATCCGTTGGGAATGCCAGTAGCCCTGTTCCTTTTCTCTATAGCCAAATAATAATTAACACTGTACAGCTCCCGTGCAGGCTGGTAACTGGACATATATAAATTAAAATGGAAAATCACCAACCACACATCGACTGCATTTAAAGTGCACCTTTAATATTGGCAACTGTCCTAAAGTGTTTGACAGGAACATCACCTGATAAAATTGCAACCAAGTCACACAAGGAAGTATTTTTGAGGAACATCCTAATGGAAGAGAGTGAGCTGGTTTAGATAGAAGTAGCGCAGATAGACTGAGGCAGTTGAAGGTACGAGGGACAATGGGGTTGGAGGGGAGGGAATGGAACCCCACAAGGGGTAAGAATTTGATGAATGCAGAACTTTCAGAAGGTTGTAGGTCTGGAGGAGGTTTAGAGGTAGGGCAATCAAAGGGTTTGGACAAAAGTGCAGGAACCTTAAGTTTGAGTTGCCGGTCAACCAGGAAGTACCATCAGTCAGTGAGCACAGATCTGGTGTGCATCAGGACATGGGTACCGATCTTTGAATAGAGTTTAACAGCACAAAGAAGTTGGAAAGTGGCCAGAAGATCAAGGCTATGGGTAACAAAGGTATAAATGAGGATTTCAGCAAGAGCTGGGCTAAAGCATGAGTGGAATCAGGCAATATTGCAGAGAAGGAAGTTAGTTGTCTGGACACTGATACGTTCTCCAATTTCGGAACTCAGTTTATTGTCAAATGGGACTGTCTGGGGAGCCAGAACTAGGGGCCACAGCCTCGGGGAATGAGGTGTGCAAGTTGGAACCAAGATTGGGAGAAAATTTCTTCACCCAGAAGCATGGTGCACCTGTGGAATTCTCTTCCAGTAGAAGCCAAGCCATTAAATATATGTAAGAAGGAGGGAGATATATTCATTAATCCCCTTCGCATTTAGAAATATAGGAGAAGGCGGAAACAAGTCCTGAAAGCGGACAATCAGCCATGTTGGAGCAGGAACTCCACTGTTTTCTATGTTTCAAGGACAACAAAGCTGTGCAGAATCAGGGAGCGACCAAGGTTGGGTTGAAATCGTAGAGAGATACAGTACAGAAACAGGCCCGTCGAGTCCGCACCAACCATCAACCACCCATTTTACACTAATCCTGCATTAATCTCATTTTTTGTTATTCCCCTCACATTCTCATCACCTTCCCCACCTACTACACACTAGGGGCAATTTAGAGTGGCTGATTAACCTACTAACGCACACATCTTTGGAGAAAACTGGAGCACCCGGAGGAAACCCAGAGGCCAAGGAGTGGAGTTAGGGCAACATCCAAAGACAATGGATTTACCTTCCCAATATCTTCACAAGAAGCCTTGAAATAATAGGAATCGATGATAGGAAAATGGGGAACTAATATTAAACTAGCGTTATGAAGTAATGCTGGAAAAAATGGTCAGTTGTGACCTGTTAAGAAGAGGTGATAGGCAAAACGATGAATTTGCCAAAAAGAAAATTTAAGCATAAATTTATTGAAAAATCCAAAGATTGATATTTGGGCTGGTCACACAGAATAGGACAGAGGAATGAGTCAACACACTACCCTGGGTTATCGCTTATGAGGAACCAACAAAGAGACATTTTAACGTGATCCCAGTATGGACCTGCCTATTGTGCCTGAGCCAGACAGACTTGAGCACTGCAGAAGGAATTACAACCAGGCAGCACTGAATCCGATCACCAGAGATCCAATAAACCCAACCCACGGTCCAGACAACCCACGTTGGACTATCGATAACTCCTTCCCCACAAGGCTGGATACCATGGCAATAGGCCAAACCTTGCGATGGAGGCAAAGGAGACACAGGAACAAATCCGGAGACACAGAAACAGACCCAGAAGCACAGCGACAGAGAGAGGACCCAACCCCAGAAGGGTCAATGTACAAACTGCAGTGAGGCAGCATGAAAACAAAACGTTGGCTGCGTATGGTGATGTGAGCTTTCGGCAGGCAGGATGGGGACTCTTGGCTAACCCCCCCACCAATCACGGCTGGAGGTGATTGTGACTGAATTTCACTCAATCTTTTGAGTTATGTAACTATCCCCCACTCACCAGCACTTCGCTGGTGATCTAATCGCACTGCATTCAGAAGCCTTCTTGATGCTATTACAGTCATGACATTAAATTGCAGGCACAACCCATCTTGTCCCAGTTCTGACTGTTAGCTCACAGTGCAACGTGAATATTACGTCTGACAAATTTTACCTGGGAAGTGCAAAATGATGATGGCTGGACCATACACCCCAAAACTCTGATTTCATTCAAGTGTTCCTGTCCCTTTCGCTGTTGGTGGGAGTTTTCCCAAAGTTGATGATTCTTCTGCTCCTTGCAAATATGCTGCCATCGAACGATTCCACCAAACCCCATCACCAGCCGAGCGATATCACCAACTGTTGCCGAGAGCAGCAAACAGTGAAGAACATTCATGAGGATGTCTAGAGCATCTTGAGTTGGAAATCTGGTGAGTCCAACAGTTAGGGCGTGTGGTCAGTTGCTGGTGTCCCGTAGCTAGGGTGAGGCGTTATGAGTTGAAAGGAGGAGGACTGAGAGAGTGAGGCTGATGCTCTGGGATGCTCTGCAGACTTGGGGCTCGAGGAGAAAACTAGGAAAAGAGGGAACGGGGAGAAAGGGTGTCTAAGGAATGGTGTTGAGAGAGCATTGTCTGGGATTGATGAGAGAGGGGATGGGGGCTCGGCCTTAATTGGGGGGGGACTAGAGAATGGGATCGATGGAATCAGTAACGTAGGAGTCAGGTTGGGAATGAGGAGAGGGTAATTTAGGAATGGCGTTGATAAGATTAGGTGACTGGATGTGAGATAGAGATTGGGGTCAATAGAGGGCAGATTCAGATTGGGAGTGGGGAGGAGTGTCTGGGGAATGGGGCTCAGCAGAGGAGTTGAGCAGTGGGGATTGGGGAGGGATGACGGATAATGGGATTGGAAAAGGGGTTGAGTGGAAATGTCAGTCAGTCAGGAGGCTGAGTGGGCAGTGGGGTTGGGAGGGGTTACAGTGGTACTGGGGTTGGTGGAGCATGGGTAAATGGAGAAGTTGGGCCAAGGGTATCAGGGGAATGCGGGCTGATGGAGAGAAGGTTCCCGAGAATGGGTCTTGAGATGGGAATAACACTGGGTATCTGTCGCTTAGGGAGAAAAGGAGTTTAAACTGGGACTTGTTGAAAGACCGGGGAATGGGGCGATTGGGAATCTGGTAAGTAGAGTCTTGGAGATAACTGGACATTTGAAATTGGGGGAGTGAGAGCGACTGGCAGTAGGGGGATTGGAGCTGAAGAAAATTAGTGGGATTGGGGAATGGGGCGGAGGTTGGTGTAGGGATCGATATTTCCTGTGGAGACTGGAGCAGCTGCAGGAATGTGGTCAGTGGAACTGGCGCTGAGAGTGGACACCCAGTCAAGGGGTAAGTGAAATCTGATCACTTTGCTCTGGGAAATTAGTGGAAAGTCGTTTCTAATGGTGGTTAACTGTGGGAGTAGGCAATGGCAATGTGTATTCCCACTGCAGGCACCGAGCTAAAAGTTTAGCCCTGAGGGCTATTTGTTTATGGGATCTTTCACCAAATGTGGCTCATAACTGCATTCAAATATAAGCAGCTAAATATTTGAAATGAAGGAAAATGAAAGGATCAGGGAAATGGTGCTACTGGTCAGCACAAGCCTTGTGGTTGAAGCTGATTAGCACCTCCTGTGCAATACTATATCCCTCCTCCATTCCCCTGGCACCAAGATCTCCACCCTCCTGACTTTAGTTCCTCTTCAGCCCACTTATCACCCCTCTGTGCCTGGTCCTTCTGGAATCTCCTCCTTTACAATATTATCTGTGATTCCATGGAAATTCTCCTTTATTGAGACTGAACCCAGTGATGGTTTCAGAAACGTTGGTGCCAAGCTGTTTAGGACAATCTGCCCCCTGAGGCATTCCCACACACTGGGCGCACTGCCCTTGATTGGGTTAGGTGGGTCTGGCTTGGATGGTTTTGAGTGAAATCCAGGCTCAGAGCGGCTCCCAGTTCTGAGACCAAACCAGAGGCAAAGGAAACTGGGAGATTGATGGGATAGATTGAAAGTGGGGAATCTGACCATGCGTTCGAGGTAGTGGCTTCTGTCTGTGGTTTGAAGGTGAAAGGAATTGCCGCTGGTTGCAAGTAGGATAGTGGGGCATCAGACAGTCATATATTAACTATCAGCGAGTCCTTATATTATTGTCAGGTATATGTGGAGTCTCTATGTTACCGGTCATTGTTGCAATTAAAATGATTAATGTTGGTTACTGATGGAATCAATTTTTTTTTGGTTTCTCCTCTCCCCACCTCAGTCCCTCTGCCCTGACAGATTTCTCCTGCTCTCCCTTCCCCCTTCAGTTACCTGTCAGTGTGCCTATTCCCAGCTGGGCTCCTGGAACCTCTCACTGCAGTTGCTGGTGTGGCACCATGAGAAAAACTATTCAACTACAGGGGACGCAGTCTTTGTAAGGTAAATGGAAAAATACTCATTAAAGTCGTGTGATCAGCTGTCAATGTTTTAGGCATGCCAGTGTCATATCTCGTGAGACCTTCAGGAATGCCTTTGGTCAGAGTTGGCAATGGTGCCAGTTGGAGGGTGGGATTGAGGGATAAGGAATGGGAAGAAGTCAAGAGAGTTAAAAATTAATTGATACATTTACAGTCGGGGAGAGAGAAGGAAGAGGCAGCAGACAAGAGAATGAGCAGTTTCTTACCTGTTGTTAATGGGGTACTCGTGCAGGATACCTTAAAGGTTAACCACCAGGTCGGATCGGTGGTAAAGAAAGCAAATGCTATGTTGGCATTCATTTCGAGAGGTATAGTGTATAAAAGTAAGGAAGTGTTGATGAGGCTCTACGGGGCACTAGTGAGGCCTCATTTGGAATACTGTGCACAGTTTTAGGCCACATATCTTAGGAAAGATGTGCTGATGTTGGAGAGGGTTCAGAGGAGATTTATGAGGATGATTCCCGGAATGAAAGGGCTTACGTATAATGAGCATTTGTCGGCTCTTGGACTGTACTCACTGGAGTACAGAAGAATGAGAGAGGACCTCATAGAGACATTTAAAATGTTGAAAGGACTGGACAGAGTAGATGTGGCTAGGCTGTTTCCCTTGGTGGGTGAGTCCAGGACCAGAGGGCACAATCTTAGAATTAGAGGGTACAGGTTTAAAACAGAGATGAGGAGAAATTTCTTTAGCCAGAGGGTGGTGAATTTGTGGAATTCCTTGCCACGTACAGCAGTGGAGGCCAGATCATTGGAGGCGTTTAAGGAAGAGATAGGTAGATTTCTAAATAGTCGGAGTATCAAGGGATATGGGGATAAGGCCA
The DNA here is from genome assembly GCF_009764475.1 of Pristis pectinata. Lineage (NCBI taxonomy): Eukaryota > Metazoa > Chordata > Chondrichthyes > Rhinopristiformes > Pristidae > Pristis > Pristis pectinata. The sequence continues at coordinate 8,158,715 of NC_067437.1, forward strand.
GAAATTGGGGTTAGAATAGTGTGTTTTTTTTGCCCCCCCCCCACCCCCCAATTTCTCATTTCTTTTTCTATTTTCCCTTTTCTTTGGAGCAGACTCGATGGGCCGAATGGCCTACTTCTGCTCCCTTGTCTTGTGATCTTGTGAACTCTTACTTCAAAGTTTAATGTGAGCCTTCATTAGAAAGAAGGGTTCGTCTCTTATCTTCTCTACTCCCATTCAGTTGTCTCCTCTACCCTTAACTTATTGTATGTCTGGATCACCCTGAGAAGTTGGTGGGTTGCTGTGATCCTTTTACAGATAGCACTTGCTTCTGAACCACCAGAGGACATTGAGGGTTGTTGGCTTTAGGTGGGACTGCAGTATTACTTGGGCCAAGGCAAAGGCAGGTGGCAAATTACCATCCCTGAGGACCATTCATCATGACTTTTTTAAACTATTTTTGTTCTGATGACCCTACATTCATTGAATTCAACTTCATAACTTGCGAGTATGGGGTTGGTTTGCTCATTCAGTCCCACAGTCAACAGGTTACCCGCTAGGGGCCTGCTATATAACTGTTGCGATGGAGAGAATTTGGGAGTGGGAGGACTTGGATGGTGTCTAGGAGCTTAAAAGGCACAAGAAATAAAATCGCTGAGTACACTCCTACTGAGGTTGCAACAGCAGTCAGATCGAGACAAATGAGCAGTGATCAATCAGCAAACAAACTGTGGATTGTCTGCAGCTCATCACTGAGAGGTTCCACAGGTTGAGTGGACACCAGGCTTAAACCTTATCTGGGTCTTTGGTGTAGAGTGAAATATTAAATCATTTTGATTGTTCCAACACTGAGATTTTGGGAGGAGGTTGGTATTGGAAAGATTCCAAATTCCAATGGGTAGGACAGTGATGGCTCAGTCACTTGTTCTTTACTCTACTTGATTTCCCTATCAGGCAACTCTAGGTGAGCAAGAACACAGTGGTGATGTTTGTGGCCCCATGATCCAGTGGTTCAAACCACTGACCGCGAGATATTGTTTTAAATCCCATTCTGGCAGCTGGTGAATTTAAATTTAGTTAATTAAACAAACCTGGAATAAATAAAAGATTATTTCCTTTTTATTCTGGTCTTATTAACAGGAATAAATAACACAATAAAATTTTCTTTATTCTAGTTTTGTTTAAGAGAAAACATGGAGGTACTGAATTTTCATCAGAAAGCCCTTGGTTTGCAAATGTTCCTGAAAGGACGAGATCTGGTGACCTCTCCTGGTCTGGCCATTTCAGGAGACCAGAGCCCACAGGCTACGGAAATGGCCCACCCAGCCTTTTGGTTGCACCAATATGCACACCAGAAGGCAAAGGCAAGGACACAGCCAGTTTGATTAATCCTGCAGAGACCTCCTCATGAACATTGGGCTGGCACAGTGGTACAGCTAGTAGGGCTGAAGCTTCACGGTGCCAGAGACCTGGGTTCAATCCTGATCCTGGACGCTGTCTGTACAGAGTTTGTATGTTCTCCCTATAGGTTTCCTCCAGATACTCCAGCTTCCTCCCACATCCCAAATGCAGGTTGGTAGGTTAATTGCTCCCACTGTGGAGGTGGTAGGGTTTGAGGGGAGTTGATGAGAATGTGGGGAGAATGAAAAATGGGATTAAAGTAGGATTAGTGTAAGTGGGTTGTTGATGGTCAGGACAGACTACTTGGGCCGAAGGGCCTGTTTCTGTGCTGTATCTCTCTTTGACTCTGTACAATTTAATTGGGGGATCTGTCCCACAGGCAAGTGGAGCAGTAGCCTGAGATTGACATATTACATCTGCTCTGTTTCTTTCCACATTCACTTTATCAGAGCCACTCTCTCTCTCTCTCTCTCCTCTCTCTCTGTGCTCTCACTCTCCACACTCACTGTGCTCCATCTCCCTCCCTTCCCTGTCTCCCCCTCTCAGTCTCCCTCCCCACTCTCACTCTCCCCCCACCTCTTGAAGTCTCCCCTCAACTCTTGCTGTGCTCTTGTCTTAACCTCCACTGTGTGTGTCTCTCTCTGCACTCTTGCAGTCTTGCAGTGCTATCTTTTTGCTACACACACACACACACACTCTCTCTCTCTCTCTCTCTCTCTCTCTCTCTGGTCCTCACAGTTGCTGGGCCTGCTCCAATTAATGCAGCCTCTATCCCCTGGTGTTTATTGCAATGATCTGTGCCACCTTAACCAGCCTTTGCAGATCCTGTAGAACACAGGACTGCCTAAGAAGGGAAAGAACGATCCTTTGGTAAAATGTCTCTGCATCCTCCGGCTGTTTACTATGATACCGTGTTGCTATGATCCACACCACAGCTGCAAAGTATTCAGGTAGTTCTGTGGTGATCTGAATGTACTTTACTCTTGCAGTATTTTGGCCTGATACTCCCATGTTTCAGCAGATTCCTTTACTGTGCTAATGTGTTGGCATTAAACATGTGTCTGTACCTAAGAGTGGCTTGCAGTAGTGTGCTCTGTAGGCTCAAGAAATGTTTAAACTGTCACATTGTATTGCTAAAACACTCCCTTATGTGTGCATTCCTTCATTCTGGTTATATATTACCTTAATGCACACTGTGCCCTCCACTTGTTACATTACTTCAGTAATGTCTTGTACAATGCCTCAGTACCTCCCTTTGCCACAGTAACCTGATGCCTCTTTTGGATTTTGACTCACTACAATGTGGACAGTAATGTTGCTAGTACACAACATATAGCCTTGGTAGCTTCACTTACAGGGCACAGGTTGCTGTGTAGCTTCAGTATATTCTTTTATCATGCTGATGCATTGCCCCCAATGCCCCCTTATAGCTTCAGTATTCAGTATTGTAATGGGGCACAGTCTTTACAATGGCATATTACCTCGGTGTAAGCTACACCCTCAGTGTGTTCCTGTACTGTGGTAATGAGATGCCATGGTGATCTGTATAGACTTAGTCTATTCCATTACTGCGATAACGTGTTAGCCTGATGTGCCCTGTGGTGCTAATATTTTCCTTTTATTATAGTTAAGCATAGTCATGATGCACCCTATTGCCTCAGTCTGTGTCTGCACTCGAGTAATGTGTTTTTTTCCCCAAATAAACTGAGAAAATGTATTGATATGTCAGCAGAAACTTAAACTTTTAATGTATATTTGAAGTTTCAGTGGCAGCGAGCTTCCTCTAGTGCTCAGAACCAGGATCAAATGATAAAATCATAGAATAGTAGAAGATATAAACAGAACAATTGCATCACCAACTGGGATTTAAAATCAGTGCCCCAGTTAGCAATCAGTGATAAGAATTAGATTTGTGGTCATCAGGAGAGGGGATGTGAATGCATCCTTGAGAAGCACAAGGAGCAGGCTCTGCAGACACCTGTCCCCTCATCCTGACCCTCCCATCCACCCTGACTTCCCATCACAGTCAAAGGTGGACATTCTGTGGCAGGATACTGAGATACTACTTGTTTGGACAAAGGGGATATGTTTTGGCAAGAGGCAGTGCTCTACATTTATAGAATGCATGATGGTGGGGGCACTTCTGGATCTCAGAGCTGCTTGGTCAACACCACACCCTGAAATGGTAAATGACTCTCAAGAACACGAGAACAAACACTGCATCCCTGATTGATCTGATGAAAGCACTGACAATATCATCACAAGGGAGTTACCTACACTGATACATATTGGAGGGATGAAGATTGAAATTACAGGGGGATCTTGATCAGCTGAGTAAGTGAGCCGAGGAATGGCAAGTAGAGTTTAATTCAGATAAGTGCAAGGTGTTGCATTTTGGAAAGTCAAATCAAGGTAGGACTTTCACAGTGAATGGTAGGGCTCCGGGGAGTGTTGTAGGACAGAGGGACCTAGGAGTATAAGTACGTGGTTCCCTGAAAGTAGAGTCACACGTAGCCAGGGGGTGAAGAAGGCTTTTTGGCATGCTGGCCTTCATCAGTCAGAGTATAAAAGTTGGGAGGTCACGGTGTGGTTGTACAGGACGCTGGTGAGGCCGGACTTGGAGTATTGTGTTCAGTTTTGGTCACCCCACTGATGTTATTAAACTGGAAAGAGTGCAGAATGGATTTACAAGGCTGTTGCCAGGACTTGAGGAATTAAGTTATAGGGAGAGATTGGGCAGGCCAGGACTTTTTTCCTTGGAGTGTAGGAGACTGAGAGGTGATCTTACAGAGGTGTATGAAATTATGAGGGGCACGGATGGGGTGAAGACATACAGTCTTTTTCCCGGGGTTGTGGAATCAAGAACTAGAGGGCATAGGTTTGAGGTGAGAGGGGAAAGATTTAATACGAACTTGAGGGGCAACTTTTTTACACAGAAGTTGGTCTATATGTGGAATGAGCTGCCAGAGGAAGTGGTTGAGGCAGGTTCAATAACAACATTTAAAAGAGACTTGGATGGGAAAGGTTTAGGAGATTATGGGCAAATGGGACCAGTTTGGATGAGCATCTTGGTCAGCATGGACCAGTTGGGCTTAAGGGCCTGTTTGCCTGTTGTTTGACTCTATGATTTTATTTGCAGTAAAGGGAGAATGGAACTGATGGGGTTGTTCCCCCGGGAGTTAGCATGGATTGGTGAGCTTCCTGAATTGTTATCAGTCACAGATTTAAAGCTTTGGGTAAAATATACAGAGGATGTGAGGAAAATCTTTTATTTTGTGCAGCAGGAGGTGTTGATCGGGCACCTTCTGCTTGTAACGGCCGAAGCAGCAGGACTCAGACCCTTCAAGAGTATTAAGCAGGCAATTGAGAGAAACTACTTTGCAGGTCTTAGGGAGAATGGCTGAATGGTGAATGTGCATAGGTGTTGGCATGGATGTGATGGGCCGAACAGCCTCAATCAGTGCCATTTTGATTCTCTAATAACTCTATTGCCTGCAGTGAACAGTGGGAAATGAGTAAAGATCCGGAGCCAGTCAACGTCTCCCTCTGACCGGCAGGCTGGCTGTGATGTGGGATGAATCAGGGATTTAGCTGAGACTCTTCACTGGGGACCCACAAAGGAGCTGTAGGTCAGGGGACGGAGAGGGAGAAAACAGTATGGATACAGGGATTATGGCTGTAGTTTATAGACCCTAACGCTGAAGGTGGACTGCATTTGAACAAGTGTAATGCTGACATTGAAAAGAGGATATCTATTCTTGGGGATCCGTAACTGCCAGAGGTAGTCTTTAATATCTCTGCTCTCTGTTCTTTCACAACTCCTTATGATTGTAACACCTTTCTTATTCTCATTTATAGTACTCAAAAGAACATTTCTATAAAAGCCCATTATGGCATCTTCTTATAACAACAGCACTTAACCTTGTCTGTGGTGAGTGTGATCAGGTTCAGAAATTAAACACGTTTAAAGTGGGTTCTTCTGTCTCTCACACTGAAGGATTTTGGATTTTCGAGTATGGGAGTTTCACACAGTGTTTCAGGATGAATGAATTGAAGGTCTTTTTGAGGCTAAGTTAGACATTGGAACAGGAACTATCAGGCACTTCTTGCCCAGCATCTAGGTAAAGAATTGAAATTGTAGAATTCGGTTAAATCAAAGGAAAGTTAACACCGACCAAAATCAAAAGGCATGCTGGGAAGTTTGACCTTGTTTGAGAGGTATAATATTAAAAGAGAGAGAAAGTATTGCTACTAATTGCTATTTTCAAGAGACGCTGTACTTTTGAAGGACAAGTTTAGAGATAAGGACAGCATATCAAACATAGCTGTCTTCTCAGACTGAGAGAAAGGACAACTGCTGGCTGACTTGCTCCAGCAGAAGTGTATAAAAACAGACATTTTATAGTGATTTCCAGGAGACAGAAGAAGATAAATGATGTAAAAGAACAATTAACCCCTTGTTCTTCGATTAGAGTGATGGATCAACCTTGTTTTTGAGGTGTATAACTGGATAAGGTTGTAAGAAAATCGTTATCTGTTAAACTGTCATGTCAAAATGTAAATAAAGGCAATTATTTGGAACAGTACTTCTGTCTCAGATGATTCTTATCTCTTGGGCTCTAAAGTAGGGGAAAAAAAAAGCAAAGGCACTATACCAAACTTTAATAAGATTTCAGCTAAAGTAACGTACTTTGTATGCCAAGGTGAATAAAAACTTTACAACACAAAGGTTTGCCTAACTTTTACAAGTTATTGTTCTTGGTACCAGTGGGCACAGGAATTGTGAATGGTGCAGATAAATGTTCAGCTGGAAAGGGAAGGTGGAGGAGGGCTACGGATTCTTGGTACCTGTTCTGGGAGAGGTTGAACCTGCACATGCAGGATGTGATGCATTCTTTCAGAGTCAAGACCAATATTCTCATGCTGTTTTTTCTGGGCAAGGTGGTGGTTCAAGCCAGCTTGGCTGCAGATGGCAAACAAAGCCAGAATTCATCAGGGAGAACATCAGAACAGGAAGGCGTAGTGAAAGTGTGGAAAGCAGAGAGAACAAGGTTTGAATGTAGAGAGAAAAGGAGTCTAGTTGTGAATGGAACATGCAAAGGTTAAAGTGCTTGGTGCAGGTGAGTTCAACTCACAGATGGATGTGGGAGAAGGATATCTCAGTGATTACTGAAATCTGGTTTAACAAGGGGCACACCTGGTAGTTCACTACTGGTTATCGGATTTTCAGACTAGATAGAGAGGTTGTTTAAAAAACTGTTGTGGGAGGGGTATGTGTAATATTGATTAAAGAAACAATTGTCACCTCTGAGAGGGGATGATATGTGAGAAAGATCATCAGATTAGGTTTAAGGGTTGAACAAAACAAGGGAGAATCAGACCTTTAGGAGCACATTATAGACCAAACAGTCTAAATGAAATATTAACAGGTTTATCATCTTTGTAAATAGATAAATTATAAGACTAAGATGAAATTTGTCCTAGGCTGTTTCAAAAAGTAAGAGATGAAGTTGCAGAGGCTCTGACCATCATTTTCCAGTCCTTTCTGGTTATAGGAGTGGGGGCAGAGGATCGTATTGTTTAAAAAGGAATAAACTAAGTGATTCCAAGCCAATTGGTTTAACTTTGGTGATTGGCAGATTAGTAGAATCAGTCTTAAGGGACTGAATGAATTAAGGGATGAATTAATCAGGAACAGCATTGGATTTGTTAAAGGCAGATTGTGTCTGACTAACTCGATTGAATTATTTGAGGAGGAGGCAAGGAGGGTTGAGTACAGTGCACTTGATGTAGTTCACACAGATTTCAGCAAGGCTACTGACAAAAATCTCACATGACAGGCAGGTCAAAACAATAAAATCCTTTGGGATCCAAGGAAAAGTGGCAAATTGGATCCAAAATTGGCTGATTGGCAGGAAGCAAAGTGTAATGGTTGATGGCTGTTTTTGTCTCTGGAAGGCTGTTTGTGGTTGGGTTCCACAGGGCTCGGTATTCGTCTCTTACTGTTAGTGGTAGACAAGAATGATTGGACTTTAGCGTAGGGGCCATGATAAGTTTACAGCTATAAAAATTACCTGTGAGATTGACAGGGAGGAAGACAGCTTTAACCTACAGTGTATCAATGGACTGGGCAGTCAGGCAAAGTTTCAGATGGAGTTCAGTCAGGGGAGGTGTGAAGTAATGCGTTTGAATATACAGTAAATGGTAGGATATTGAGTAGAGGTGTTATTGAGTGCCGGTCACCACAATGCAAGAGGCGTGATTGCCCTGGAGAGGGAGCAGAGATTTATGAAGATGGCCCAGGACTGGAAAATTTAAATTCTAGGGAAGATTAGATGGGCATGGGCTGCTATCATAATTGTGATAAGACTATTGAACGGTTCCCTTATACAATGAGATGGACTATGACCTCACGATCTACCTTGTTGTGACCTTGCACCTTATTGCACTGCACTTTCTCTGTAGCTGTGTCACTTTACTCTGTACTGTTATTGTTTTTACCTGTACTACATCAATGCACTCTGTACTAACTCTATGTAACTGCACTATGTAATGAATTGACCTGTACGATTGGTTTGTAAGACAAGCTTTTCACTGTACCTCGGTACAAGTGACAATAATATACCAATACCAATAGAGCCATACAGCACAAAAACAGGCCCTTCAGCCAACCATCCTGCCCTTCTATACTAATCCCATTTACCATCACTTAACCCATAACCTTCCATGCTTTGGTGATTCAAATGCTCATCTCGATACTTCTTAAATGTCGTGAGAATCCATGCCTCCAGCACCCACTCAGGCAGTGTGTTCCAGACTCCAGCCACCCTCTGGGTGAAGAAATTCTTCCTCAGATCCCATTGAAACCTCTTCCCCATTACCCTAAACCCGTGAACTCCAATATCCTCTGCTACGGGCAAAGGCTTCCTACTATCTCCCCTGTCTATGCCCCTCATAGTTTTGTGCACCTCTGTCAAGTCCCCCCTTAGCCTCTTCCACTCCAAGGAAAACAAATCCAGTCTATCGAGTCTCTCCTCATCACAGAAATGTTCCTTCCCCGGCAAATCTCCTCTGCACCCCTCCAAATACATGCACATCCTTCCTGTAGTGTGGTGACCAGAACAGCACACAATATACCTTTGGAATGAGGAAACTAGAATTGAGCTGTATAAATTTTTGAGGGGCTTAGGTGAAGTAAATATGAAGTACCTATTTCCCTCAGCAGAAACATCAGAAAGCAGGGAGCATGGTTTTAAAGTAACCGGTTTGAGGGTTAAAGGGGAATTGCTTTCAACCAGCTATGGTGGGGGTTGAGAACTCATGGTAGAACTCTCACAACGTTTAAACAGAACTTGGGTGTGGACCATGACCTGCAGGGCCATGGACCCAGTGCTGGGAGGTGGAATCAGGAACAGGAGCTCTTTTGTTGACCAGCATGGATATGGTGGGCTGAATGGCCTGCCACTGTCAGGTAAATTTTCAATGATTCTTGTCTCCTTGTTGTTCTCATTGCTCTATAGTCTTCGTGCGTTACTTTGTGTTATTTTGCTGCACTTATACTTTCAGCATCTGCTAGTGATGTGTCACTATGATGCACCCTGTATCTGTTATATGCTTTCCATAGTGCTGAGTGCTTCCTATAGCATCACTATGTTTTATTGTACTGTTGGGCCAATTATACCTTATTGGGCCAATTATACAGCTTATCTCAGGTGTTTGTTGATGGAATATTTTTTACTTCTTTCAGCATGAAAAATTTGGGTCCTAACTTGCCGCTAAAGAGAGTTAGGTCCACAGGGAGCTAAACTGTGAATCATGGGACCAAGCTCCTTAACCAATGAGATTAAAGGATTGTGAAAAAAGCAACGCAATGCAAGAATGGAGAAGGAATTAATGTCAAACTAGGTGGAGATGTAGTGGGGGAAAGCAAGACTGGATTAAGAGAGCAGAAGTTCAAGACTGGAAGGAAGAGTAGTCAAGTAATTTAAAAAATGTAAAATTGTACAGGTTAGAAACTCGATTGACGTCAGAATCTTTTCCCATGGTAGGAGTGTCAAAAAAAAGGGCATAGGTTTAAGGTGAGGGAAAGGAGTTTTAAAGGGGATCTGAGAAGAAAGATTTGAAACACCCAATGGTTGATATCTGGAACTCACTGCCAGAGGGGGTGGCAGAGGCACATACAGTCACTCAGAGGCATTTAGACAGGCACTCAAATAGACAAGTTGTAAAAGGTTATAGTCCCAGTGCAGGCAAGTATGATTAGTGTAGGTAAGCAAATGGTCAGCATGGACATGGTGGCTAATAGCCTCTCTGATGTATGTCTCTATGATTCTATTGTAAGTGGAATACAATGTACATCTGCAACTGCTAACCTGTGTTCGTGCAAATAGCTGAGGATAGATTTCTACTCATAATTCATAATCTGCAGCAACAATTTATTGTCTGCAGGAATGAGATTGAACAGCTTAAATGGGTTCCTCTACAAGCCAGGTAGCTGGGTGACTTTGCATCAAGAAGCAGCAGGTTGCCCAGCCCTAGATTTTTCCATTGACTTAGATGTGCAAGTCCTACAACTTCAATCCAGCGGGAAAGCTCAGGGTGAGATCAGGGTTTTGCAGAGTTGTCTGGACAGGCAAGTTTCCAGAGGGTAGGAGGACGCAGACAGGGAACGTGCTCCTCAGCTGATAGTCACCATTGAATACGAGAAGTCTGGTTCTCTGTCCATTACTGGAATTTAACACAAAGATTAAAGTCACGTTCCTGCAGTTCACCTCCCCACCTGGAATCATTTTAATGTCCACATTGACACCTTTGACAATAAATAAACCAACAGTATATGGACATAGTTTCAGTATCTTGCAGTCCCAAACACAGCATCCTGTGAACCCTCTCCAGGCCGTTACTTCTCTGTCTTACAGTCCCACAGGCTTAATTGTGTCTTTGTGAACTTCACGTTCAGCTCTACTGAAGGCTGAAGGTTATGGGTTCAAGTCCCAGTACAGATACTTGAGCACGTAATCCGTGCTGACACTTTAGTGCAGTGCTGAGGAAATGTTGCCATGTCATAGATAATGTTTTTTGGACATGATTAACCAGGACACCATTATCTCTTTTAGCTGGTGGTAAAGAACTCATAGTAAGAACAATGAGTTCTCCCCAGGGAGCCTGGCCAATTTTTATCTCCGAGCCAACATCACTAAGTCAGAACTGGTTCCAGTTTGTGGGACGTTGTAAGGACATCTAAGACCTGGATGGTCAAAAAAAAGATGTGTAGTCATCAGTCAGCGATGCTCAGCAGTGGTGTGAGAGATGAGATCAGTGTGGATGTGGTACCTCACAGTGGCTGCAGACCTAGCCACCAGAGCTTCCTGGCTCAGCCACGAGCCTCCGCGTGGCCTCTCCAGTGTGATTATACCAGCATCGACCCAGCTTCACTGGCTGTCGCAGGATTCCCCTGCTTGTCAGTGGGAAAGCTGAATTTCTTGAGACCTCGCTTGATCTTATTGTGTCAGAGTTTTGGCCTTCCTGAGTGCTGGGGACGGTGGTTGAGTTGGTCACAGAGTTCAGTCTTCAGTGGTGTGACCTTACACACGTTGGCTGTAGCCTATCCCGCAACAACAAAGAGATGTGGGATATTGGACCATGAGTTGGGAGGCCAATGCACCAATACAACCAGCTCTGGTGCTCTCTTACAATGGATATCACAATGTGCCTTCTGGTATGGATCTTTGGATAATCATTGGGCGCGGGATCCCTGGTTAATAGCCCACATCTGGAGTTCCTGACATTCCCATCCAGAGAAAACCAGGCTGCCTGGTACTGACAGCTGGGAGATGGAAGGAAAGGGCTCGAATGCAGTATTGCCCCAGCCTGCTCTAAACCCGAGCACAAGGAATACCTCACAGGGGATTATATTTAAACAAAATTAGTTTTCTCTTAACAGGATCCAAGCTCTGACAGGTTTCCTCCAATCCTGATGCAGGGGTTTCGACCCGAAACGTCAACAATTCCTTCCAGCCCCCACAGATGCTGCTCGACCCGCTGAGTTCCTCAGCAGATTGTTGCTCCAGTCTCCCCCATCTGCAGCCTCCTGTGTCTTCCTCCAGCCTGTAGTCTAAGGCGAGGCTGAGAGTTCTGCACTTAAAGTTGCACTGCCAGCCATTCATAGCTCCACATTCCCACCACATATGATGGTCGATCACCCTGGTAGCTAGCACACTACCCATCAGGGCCACTGATTGGAACAGGCTTCTTTTCCATTGCTGTACCAGGCTTTTGAGAAAGGGATTTGGAAAGAGGAATCACATGGTACGGAAGCAAATTGTGGTCGGATTGGAAGTGGCAGGATTTACTGAATGAGGCAGCTGCTGTGCACGGCTTGCAGTTATTGGAGTCATTGCTTGAGAGGTTGGAGGCACTGGCAGCTCCCTCATGAGGGATCATTCTTCATCTTCATGCTTGTTCATGGGATATGGGCATCACCGGAGTCTGGAGCCAGGGCTTGGTTCTATTGAACGTATATGGAACCATTAGTTAAGTCTTGGCTGCCATCTTGGGTGCATGGTTCTGGGTCAGGGATGGCGGTCAACACCCCCACCTCCCCCTCCATCCAGGTCAAGTGTATGGCAGCTGTGGGTCATGCTGGGGCAGGCCCACACATCTCTCCCCACCGAACGGGACAATATAAGCTGTGATAGGAGAATGATTGGGAGTTGTCTCTGAGAATGGGATTCCAGTGGTCTTCTCCCCAATCCATCCAAGGCTTTGAGCCTCTGAAGGAATGCAGATCACATTTCTTCATGATCGATACCCAGTGAAACCTTCGCTTTCTGAGTCATTTCTGATATTCTTGACAAGGTGCTGGTGAAGTGCGGTCTTGAACGATTTCAGAAGTGTTTTTGTGGTGGAAGTACTCCCACTGTGTGGTCAGCTGAAGGTATCTAACAAATGAGGAATGGTGATGTTGGGTCATGCTGTTCCCGGGTGCAAAATATTCCGTGGGGATGAAGGAGAACAGCCAAAAATTGTGTCGCATGACACCATAGAGAGAGAGAGGAAATGGATGCCAAGTCAACCTCGTCTGTCGGAGCAGCTGAGTGCAGAGTCACACCCAGAAACTGCCATCTATGTTGTCACTAGAGCATCTTTGGTGTACAGATGGGGAAAGCCATTTGACCCACGACAAGCTGGTAACCTCTCACTAACTCCATCCCGCACTGGACCTCTGCAACAGTTGACTTGAAAACAGCTCTTGGACTTTTGCTTCACAATCCAACCTGGGAGTTCATCCTGAGTGCTAAGTACAGAACATCGAAAATTCCTGTTGCAAAATTTATTGGCTGAATGCCACATTAAAACCTCTTGGACTGAAAGTAAAATTGGAGCATTAATAAATCACTCAGTCCAGGCTAAGCCTTTGGAATCAGTCAGTTCACAGAAGTTAAGCAAGGCTGGGTGGGTTTATATTTTAAAGGCCACAATGAACAGCGTTGCAACCTCTTCAGTGATGTGGTCAGATATTGACTGATGGAACCTATTGTGCAAGTAATAGGTTCTGAATGAAGGTCATCAACCTGAATACTAACCCTGTTTCTCTCTGCACAGGTGCTGCTTGATCTGCTGGGTATTCCAGCACTTTCTGTTTTTATTTCAGATTTCCAACATCCGCAGCATCTCATTTTTGGAGGAATAAGCCTATGGCTCAGAGGGCCCACCATGTAATGCCAAGTGTCTATCCATACTAATCCCATTGTCTTCTACGCCTCGGTGATTCCAGTGCTTGTTTAGGTAGTTAAACATTGTGAGAGTCTCTGCCTGCACCACCCCCTCAGTGTGCTCCAGATTCCAACCACTCTCTGGGTGAATAGTTCTTCCTCAGATCTCCTCTAAACCTCTTACCTTTACCCTAAACCTATGCCGTCTAGTTTTAAATACCTCTGCCATGGGTAAAAATTTCTCGCTAATTATACAATCTATGCCTCTCATAATTTTGTATCGGGTCCTCCCTCAGCCTTCTCTGCTCTAAAGAAAGCAAACCCAGCCTATCCGGTCTTTCCTCATATCTGAAACATCCAATCCCGGGTAATCTCTTCTGCATCCTCTCCAGTGCAATGTGCCCTTCCTTTAGTGTGGCGAGGAGAATACAGCTGTGACCTAAAATGTTTACCTCCATATATCTTTCAAAGCGTTAAACTGGAAAGACACAAGGCATGGCAGTGTCAAAGCTCCCTTGTTACAGTTCACCTTAGATTAGTAGAGATTGCAGTTCACCTTATTCACACTATCAATGGTGACATCACACTGGTCCACAGATACTATACACTGCAACATAGCTGTCAGCATTATCTACTGGCTCACGTGGTTGCCTTCAATTATTTGTTCTTTGGTTACGAAGGTTACAACATTTATTGCTTATGTCTTAACAAAGTGTTGGTGAAGTGCAGTCATGAACTATTTTAGAAGTGTGTGTGGTAAAGGTACTCCCACTGTGTAGTGAGCTGAAGGTATCTAACAAATGAGGGGTGATGATGTTGGGTGATGCTGTTTCCGGGTGCAATGTATTCTGTGGGGGTGAAGGAGAATAGCTGGAAAATTGTGACCCATTACAGAACCATATAGAGAGGAAAGTGGTGCCCAGGAATCAGCGTAAGGAACTCAAAGGGAATTAAGATGTCGGGCCTCAAAGGTTATAATCACCAGGATACATCCAATGTAGAAATAGATGTGGTCATTAGTGCATGTTGCAAGAGAGAGGGCTTTGAATTCCCGGGACATTGGCACCTGTTCAAGATGGATGGTTGCACTTGAAGAGAGCTGGAATCGATTTCTTACGGGCAGTTTAACTGATTCTGCAGGCAAGGGTTTGAATTATTGCGCAAGGGGTTAGGCATCTGGACGTGGTATGAAAAATTATAACAAAGTGGCAGAGAAACAGGGAGAGACAAAGATAATATAGGACAAAGTAAGATCATAGAAAATGCAAATGATTTAAAATTGGGTTTGTATCAAACTTATTGTGGTTAGTAAGTTTGATAAGCTGCAGACACTAAAGAAGGTGTGGCTCAAAGCATTGGATGCTTGGTATCAGAATTCAGAAATTATTTGGAATGCAAATAAGAAGATGTAGAAATTTTGATAAAGGAAATTAAATTTCTGGAATGAAACAAAGTCATTGAGGTTATCAATGAATTAATATATTTAGTCAGAGTTGAGGAATACAAAAGGGGCAATTATATTATTTGGTCATTTATTTTATGTCACCAAGGAGTGGGAAGGACTTAGAGGAGCAGAGTTGCTAGGAAGTTACTAAGGTGCAGGAACTAAGGAGGATTACATTAAATGCTCCTATATTGAGTGATGCAGTGATTACTTTTGGGTGGAGAAGAGGAGGAATTTGTGACATGTGATTAGGAGAATTTTCTGAGAGCTTTCTGTCCAATGAGGAAGGAGACATTGCTGAATCTAGTACTGAGGAATGAAGTGGGTCAAGTGGGGAGCATCTTGGAGATAGCGATCACATAATACTTAGGCTAAGGGGCAGTCTACAACTAAAATACTTAATTGAGGGAAGGCTAATTTCAGCAAATTGAAGAGAGATTTGACCCAAATAAATTGGTATCAAAAACTAGGAATCAGAAATGCAATAGAGGAATGGATGAGATTGTTCATGTACAGTCATGGCACATTCCCTCAAGGGATAAGTGAGGGCAAGCAGAAGCAGAGCTCCGTGGATGACAAAGGTGTTAGAGAGCAGAATGGAGCAGAGAAAGGGGTGTCTGACAGTTGTTAGCTTAATAAAACAAGGAGAATCACAGAAGTGAGATAGAAAACGTGAGAGGTAAAGAGAGAGTTTGCAAAAAGGTTGATGACTAACAGAAAGGGAAATCTAGTGGTTGTCTCCAGACATATTACCATTGAACAAAGTGTCATAGCAGTGGTGGGCTGATGACAGACCACAGTGGGAATCGGCTGGTGGAGCTAGATGGCAAGCCTGAAACACGAAATAAGTACTTTACACTGGTGATTCCCAAGGAGAGGATGGCCAAAAAATGACCTGATGTCCATGGAAGTTCCTCCTCGGCTATTGAGGGAAGTAAGGGTAGAAACTGTGGAGGTGCTGATGATAAACCTCCCATCTTCCTTAACAGCAAAGGACAGGAACATTCAAATTTTCTTCAGTAGAGAGCAGAAGGATAAATCGGGCAATTACTGGGCAGCTAGTTTATGGTCTGTGCTGTGAAGCTTTTAGAAGCAGTGATATCAGTCAGAAAACTTAACCCTTAACTCAGACAAGCAGAGACTAATAAATGAGAACTGCTGAAGATTTGTTAGGGACAAATCATGTGTGACCAGCAATTGAGTCTTTTGATGTAACAGAGAGGAAGGCTGAGGACAATGCAGCTGAAGCTGTGCATAAAGGCTTTCAAAGGGCCATATACTGCGGTACCCAGCAATGTTGATTTAAAAGGGCATTGGGAATAGAAACAATACAAAATAGACCAAGGAATAGAGCACAGTTATAATGAATGTCAGTTTTTCAGTCCTGGACTGAGCTATACAGGAGTGTTCCAGGATGCAGATCCAAAGGTTCACCACAGTTTTTATGATAAGCATTAATGACTTCACGTTAGGATGGGAGCACAACCTCAGAATTTGCAAAGAAGCAAAACTTGGAAATGGGTATTCCAGAAAAATCAATGTAACAGCATTCATCAGAGAACAGAGAAAGATTAGTTAATCATTTTATTAATCAATGTTGGAGAGAATTAGATTTATCCGCCTAAACATTGTCCTTCGATCAGGAGAGTTAAATGTGTGACTTGGTGGCATCTTGACATTGTGTCTGTTTCCACTAACTTCAGTGCTTTACAGCAACATAATACTCTACTGAAGAACTACCACCAGATGCACCCCAGTATGCTTGCTTTGCTTAGCACAGTAGAAGTTTGTTTAATAATTGTTCTTCATCATAATGTATTGTCCTAATGCCTTTTATAGCCTCAGTATATTTCTTCACACTATTATGTTGACATGATGTACCATGTTCCTTATTGAAGTAGTGTGTTGCCACAATGCACCCCATTGACTAACAGTCCACAAACTCAGTGGGGTTCTGTTCAGATGATGGGCTTGAGTCCAATGTCACGTCCAAAGCACGCATGCATTGTTGTGCTGTGAGTTGCACCAGGATCCATCTTAGAAGGAGTACATTTGGTACATCATGGAACAAATGAGGAAGGAGGCATGGAAAAAGGCAACTTGCTGGAAGAGAGAGGAGAAGGAGGGGAGAAAGACCCCTTGCAGGACTTCCAGGATCAGTTTTCACACATACCTGACTGAGGAGTAGTGCACCAGGTGACTCCTTCTGTGAGAGCATTTAACACAAGTTCTTCAAGCCTTTCTTTCTTTACTCTGCTGTTATGATGTACCTTCAGCATGTATATTTATTCCTTCAGTGCAGTCTATAAGCCTCAGCATGTTTAATAACTTTAGCATTATGTTGCAATGATTCACGCTGTAACCTCTGATATTTGACTGAATTATAAGATGTTCCATTTTTACATCCTATAATTTTGTATGTTTGTACATTCCAATAACCTTTTACCTTGATGCAATTTAATAAGTTTTCTTTCATAAAGTGTTGCCATGACGCAGCACATGTCCTTGACCTGTTTGCTTCCTTTGGTTCTGAGTTGTTATTATTGCACCTACAGCGTTAGTGCCTTTTTTTCAGTAACGTGTTGTTGTCATCCGTCCTGACACTCAGTACTACTTTCACTTGTTGCAGTGATCTAGCCTTATTCTTGGTATATTTTGCAATGTGTTGCTTTTTGACCTCAGTTTCTATACCATTTTAAGTATAAATTTTGCCTGATGGGTCCTGTAGCCTCACAATTTAATTACTTTGATAATGTGTTGATCCTATAGCTCTGATATGTTCACTTAATTTACCAATGTATCACCCTGATGCACGTTCTAATCTTGGTAAGTTTAACATTATATTAATATATTGCAGTGGTGCATACTGTGTATTAACTTCCTATTGTAACCTGGTACCTAGATATTTAGCAGTTCATTGCTATGAGGTACCATTTAGCTTGCTTGTATTTATTGATTGTACTGTTATATTGTCTTGATGCATCCTGTTAGCTCTTATATTAACCACTTGAAGAATATGTGCATGATACACCCAGTATTGCAGTTTACTTTATATTGTAATGCCCTATGGACCCGGTGTATTGTTTTACCATGGTAATGCTTTGCAATGATTTTTACAGTAGTCTTGGTATGCGTACTTATTGAGTAATGTACTGCCGTGTTAAACCCTATAGCCTGGGCATGGTAATTTACTAAATAATGTGTTGCATGATACACCTTTATCTAATTATTTTAGTAATGCGTTGCCTTATTACAACATTCAGCCTTGTAAGATTTACTTTTATTGTTATGATGAACACTATGGCCTTAATATTTAATGCCATCTTTCCTGAATGCACCCCAAAGCCTCAGCACATCTATTTACTTTAGTATTATTGATACATCATTGGCACTTGGTATTTTTACCTCCTAATGTGATGCATTGATGCACCCTATAGCCTCAGTGAGGTAATATGTAGCAATGATGCACATTCTGGCCTCAGTATGCATATTGGTTGTAGTGACTGAGGGATTGCTGCACGATTGGTTAAATGGAGACCCAGTCTATTACCCGAAGCAAATGTGAACCATCCCATGTCATTCTACTGAAGAAGATCTGGGGATTTATTGACCAGATCATTTATTGACCAGATTATCCCTCTAAACAAAACAGATTATCTTACCACGCTTATGTTATTGTTTCTGGAACCGTTGTGTACATAAATGGGCCACAACAGTGACTACACTTCAAAAGAGTTTCATTAGCTGTAAAGTACTTTGGGAGGTACTGATGTTGTTAAAGATGCTATATAAATGAAAGCTTGTGCTTTCTTTGATTTGATGTCGATACTTCCTACAGTCCTGTTATGTTTACTTATTGTTACTGTGCATTGCCTTGACCTGCTCTGAAGCTGAAATTATTTCATTACACTATTATTATTACACTATTAAATTATTTCATTAGTCACACTATGGTCTCAGTATAGTTATGCACACAGCTAATCTTTTGCTTTGATGTCATCAATAGCCTCGGCAGATATACTTAGTTTTGTAAACTATTGCCTTAATGTAAAATGCTTTTACTCTTGTGGAATGTGGGTGGCCTGTTTTTCTTAAAAGGGAAGAGCTTTGTTGCTAAAGCAGGTGGTAGCAGTTACTCCCGATGTTCCATGAGTTTTGCGGAAGCTCACTACTGATGTGGGAGAGAGTGGGACGTTCTGCTCTTCAGGTCTGGTTCTGGATATCTCAGCCGACAAGGTGGGGGAGCAGGAGAAAACCCCTCATCCCCCAGGGGCCCAGGAGGTTTCTCCAGACACATAACTGAGTGGCAGTGGGAGGAGGTTGCGAATGGGTTTAGTGACCTCACATGCATGGTTAATGTTAGTAATGGCATTGTTAAATCCCACATCTGAACCAGTGCACCAGTAGTCTCACACACAGCTCCCAGCGAAACACATCCATCACTCAACCACCCACAGGCTTTGCCAATCGTGATTTCTAATTCTTTTATATCTCACCACAGCTTTACACAATCACCACTATTCCAGGGCTCAGAGCTACAGCTCCTACATACCACCAACCAATCAGCAATGGTGGTCACATGATCCAGACTTCTTGTAAGATGCTTATTCACTTGCTTCTCTCTCTCTCCCAGAGGAAAAGCTACAGACTGCCAGGAAACACATGGGTCCAGTGGCTCACCGCCCTAGTGGCTAGAGTGCTAACCATTATTAGTGCGGGTACCTAGTTGTAGGGATGTGATCACTCAGGATGGCAGAGGACTCGTACAGAATTATCCTTCACACCTCCTACCTGACCTTCATCCCACAATTTCCACATTGCGGAAGGTGTAAGCATGCACTGCTGATGTGCCCCATGCCATTGTCCTTTCAAATAACCAGGGACAACCCGGCCAAGACAGTAAATAATATAGCCCTGCATCAGAGGCTGACATTCCACATGCTGTACAGGTAATTAGAGGCAGCATCTGGTCTGGGTACGTGGCCCTAACGCTGGTTACCAACTCTATCAATGAGTTGCCATAAAGCAACCTTTAATTTTGGGATGTTTACTTTAGCTATGTGATGTTTAGCTGTGAAGGCACCCAATGGCCTTGTTACACTTACTAACTTTAGCATTGTGTTTCCATGGAAGCGTCCTATATCCTCAGCATGCTTCCTATAGGCTCAGTATCTTTAATTACATTAGCATTATGCAGCTGTTATGCGACCTACAATATCTGTTGCAAAATGCTGTCATGTTTCACCTTATGTTCTATGTATGATGCTTACTGATGCAGTCCTGTTACATTTAGTGACTAAATTAGCAATGTTACTCTGATATCCGATGGACTCAGTAAGTTTACTTACCACAGCAATGCTTTTGCCATGATATGAATTTAATTTGTTAATGGTTTGTGCATTTAAACCCATTTTGAGGTAATGTGCTACCTTGCACATGTGCACTGACTGCTCAAAGTATGCCAAGGTGCAGCCTATAGCCATGTCCCAGTTACAAACTTTAACAATCACTTTATTGCTCTGGCACATCCTACAGCCTCAGTGGGTTCTTTTACTGGAGGAATGAGTCACCATGATGCATTTTGTTACCTGGTTATGCTCATTAACATGGCAAGTTTTTCTATAATGAACACAGATCCTTAGTATCTTTGCTTATTGTAGTCAGGTATTGCTACAATACACTCCATTACTATGGCAATGTGTTCCACAAAGTACCTCATAAGCTCAGTATATTTACTTATGTTAGTAGCATGTTGTATGATACACACTATGTGGATGAATTTAGTAAGGGATTTTCATAATGCATTGTGTAGCTTGAGTATGCTTATTGATTATTGTAATCAACTGTCTTGAAGCATACTAGTTTTGAAAATTAGTTATGTATTGTTATAAAACTTTTTATAAACCTGTTTTTTTCCACTTATTCCTGCAATGTGTGTCATGATGTATTCTTTAGACTCAGTGTTTTATAATAATCTGCGGCCACGAGGAATCCCGTAGCCTTGGTATATTTATTTATATTTGCCATGATTTGCCCTGATACTGCTTAAAGGTTGAAGTTTCCTTCCCATTGTAATGTGTTGCTTTGATCATCCTCTATGATGTAGGTATGTCCTTTTATTGTTAGAATCTGTGGCAACAGTGCACTTAGCAGCCTCAGTATGATCACTATAAGTTGTTGCTATGTAGCCTGTTATACTTGCTAAACAGTGTGTTTACTTAATTAATTGATGTGGTACCATGTTGCTCGACATATGTAATTTGCTTGCTGATGGTGGTAATATCCTGCCACGATATACCCTGTAGACTCAGGATTTTACTATTGTGATGTGTTTCCGTAACATACTCATTAGCTTCAGTATGTTTACTTAACTTAGCTCAATGTTGCCAAGAAGAAGTAGCTTATAGTCTCTGTCTGTGCACCCCATGCATTGTAGTAAGTTTGACTTCAATTCACCTTAAACCAGTGTATGTGTACCAGTTTTGGTATTATATTTCATGATGAAATATGTTTACTAACCCAAAGAATGTGTTACACTGATAGTTCCAATAAGAATTACTTTATTAATTTATTGCCAGAATGTATCTCTAACCTCAATATCTTACAACATTGCTGATGCAGGAAGTGTGAAATAAAGATGGAAAATGCTTGAAATGCTCAGCTGGCCAGGCAGTAGCTGTGGGAGGGAGAAACAGAGAGAGAGAAACGTTTTAGCTTAATGACCTTTCACTGAAGTGGCAGGACCTCGGCGAGTAGAGATTATTGTAGGCTAGGTTAAAGTAACTGAGGCTTAGAAGCATTCAGCTGGTTGACATCATGTGGCGGTTCGCTAAAAGAGAGGAGAAGTCAGGCATGATAATAAAACTTAGTGATGGGTTTCAGTAGAAAGAGGATGGGGCCAGAGAAAAGTGGGGTGAGGGAAGATTCAGACACAAGAGACTACAGATGCTGGAGTCTGGTGCAACAAACAAGATGCTGGAGGAACTCAGCAGGTCAGGCAGCATCCGTGGGGAGTCAAAGTTTTGGGTTGAGACCTTTCATCTGGACCGCCAGTCCAGCTGAAAGGTCTCGAGCTGAAAACATCGACTGTCCATCTCCCTCCACAGATGCTGCCTGACCTGCTGAGTTCCTCCAGCATCTTGTTTGTTGCTGAAGAAAGATTCAAGCGGCTTTTTACTCAAATATTTCCAGGAGGAGGGATTTCATGACATTAGTTTGAAAGCTCTGGGGTTGGGAGGTGAACAAGATCATAACCAGCTGAAATAGGATAAGTGGAGGAGACGCAAGAGACTGCAGAATGCTGGAATCTGGAGCAACAACAATCTGCTGGAGGAACTCAGCAGATCGAGCAGCATCCGTGGGGGGAAAGAAACGGTGAGCGCTTTGGGTTGAAACCCTGTATCGGGGACTGAGAGGGGGAGATGGCCGATATAAAGAGGAGAGGGGGAGTGTGAGATAGGAGCCCGAGGTGATTGGTGGACTGGGCGGAGTGAAGGATGACAGGCAAGGTTAAGCCAGGAAGGGGAGGGGAGGGTTGAAGTTGGGAGACGGAGGTAGTCGGATGATGGATTGTGGCAGAGAACAAAAAGAGAGGCAGATGGAGTGAAGTGGGAAGAGGGGCGGGTGAGCAAGGAGCCAGCTGCCGTAGGTTGATAAGCAGGAATGCAAAGTAGAGGGAAGCTGCTTCCGATTGTGGGTGGTTCAAGGTCTGGGCAAACACAACAGGGAATAATGAGGGAATGCTCTCCTTTTACTCAGAATTCAGTGCCTGTAGGGTCAGTGGAAACACAATCCATCTGTGCCTTCAAAAAAAAATTGGATCAGCACGTGAGAAAGAATAACTTGTGGGGCTCAGAGCTAAAGCAGAGGAATTAGACTGATGAGATTGCTCTGCTGGGAGCCAGCACATTTGCAACGGACCAAATGGCCTCCTCCTGGCATTCCTGAAAGAGAAATGGCAGTGAGTTAAACACCAATACTAAAGGAGAATATTGTGGTTGCTGAGAATCTGAAATAAAAACAACAGCTCTAATGAAAGGTCTTCAAATTGAAACATTCTCGTTCCCATATTTGCCACCTGACCTGCTGAGAATTTTCAGCTTTTTCTGTCTTTAATGGCATCAGTGCCTTTCATTATTATGGTAACATGCTGTCATGATGCAACTCGCAGTCTCATATGTTTTCTTAGTAGAGAACAGATTTGCCACCATTCACCCTGTAGCTTGATCTGTTTAATTCTTGTTAGAGTGTGCAGCATTGTTGTGAACTGCAGCCTGTGGTGTTGACTGACTGAGATATTTCTGTGGGCTTGTATGATTTACTAACGTTAGGGCACTGCTGTCATGATGTAGCTTATAGCCTCAGTGTGCTTATTTACATTAGCAATTTTATGCTGTGCACCGTAACCTCACTGTTTACTGATTCAAGAAAGATTCTGCGATAACGTTGCCATTATGCTCAGAATATCAGCTATCCCCCTTAATCTTGGTGTATTTAAAATCATTGATTTATTGATGCAATGCATCCCAAAGCCTTAGCAGGTTTACCTATTGCATTACCTGCTGCTGTGTCGTATCATATAGGGCCCAATGTGTTGCAGTGATATGTGTTATCGATGGATTACTTAAAATCAAGTTTATTGTCATACACACAAGTACATGTGTGCACAGATGCAATGAAAAACTTACTTGCAGCAGCATCATAGGCACATAGCATCAGGTAAGGAGTATGCACAAGAAAAACGTAACAAACAAATTATACAAAATTTTTATAAGAAAGAATATAACTAGAACAAAAAAACTAAAGTCCATTGTAATGCAAAGTGGCTAAAGTGGTCATAGTGTTGCTGTACCGAGGTAATGATTAGGGTCGTACAGGTTGGTTCAAGAATTGAATGGTTGAGGGGAGGTAGGTATTCTTGAACCTGGTGGTGTGGGACTTCAGGTTTCTGTACCTCCTGCCCGATGGTAGCTGCGAGAAGATGGCACGGCCTGGATGGTGGGGATCTTTGAAGATAGATGTTGCCTTCTTGCGGCAGCTCCTCCTGTAGATACTACCGATGGTGGGGAGGGATGTGCCCATGACGTATTACATTTAATGACATGAGTAAAGTGTTTCAAAGTTCATCAATCTAAAATATTAACTGCTTCTCTCACCACAGATGCTGCCTGACTTGTTGAGTATTTCCAGTGTTCTCTGAATATCAAACAACTGCTGATTTTGGAAATCTGAAAAGAAAATAGAAAAAGCTTGAAATACACAACATGTCGGACAGCATCTGAGGATAGAGAAACAGAGTTAAAGTTTCAGGTCAATCACCCTTGTTTCATTCTTTCCTGATCCTGATGAAGGATCATCAGCCTAAAGTTTCCTGTTTTATTTCAGATTTCCAGCATTTGCAGTATTTTGCTTCTGACTTAATTTGTTTGCTGCAAAATAACTTCAATATCGTTGTACTTAATTTAGCAGCATGTTGCTGCAATGCCCTTATATCCCTGCAATGGATACGTAATTTTAATGTTAGCATGACGCACCCAATTAGCTGCAGTGCATTTACAGATTGTAAAAGTGTGCTGCCAGTGTGCACTCTTATTGATTTAGTTGTGTGTTTTCATAATGCACCTCAATAAATTTCATCACATTTGGTCATCATTTTCCATGATATTCTGTCTCTCTCCGGGCTGGAGAGCAACCCATCTGCAACATTTTGCTGTTCACTGCACCTTGTTGCATGCAGCGTGCTGTCTGCTGTGGAGACCAGAACTCATCTCCCTCTTCCTTGGCAGCATCAGCACTTGACTTCCTGGGGCTGGGGCATCCCAATGGGACAGGGGACACTGAGTCTACTCCCACCACTTTCAGGGCACCACGTGTAGACTTTGTAACTTAACACAGTTGCAAGGATTTCCACTTCTTGAACATTGAGCGACTGTCCCCAGATTATCGTGACAGTCAGTGCCTGTGCTGTGCTGTTTCTTCCCAAACATTGTTAAGCTGGATAGACCTCTGGAATGGCTTCCACCACCCGCTGCAGTAACCCTGCCATTCTGCCTCCACGATGCTGCTCCATGACTTGGCTCCAGCCACTCATGGAGCAGTTCGACCATAGACACATGAAGATGATTGACAGCACAGTTACAGCTGCTAGGCTGCTGGCATCCTGATAATGAGGCAGCAGCTTGCATTTCATTATGACTAGCCACAGACCATTGGTATTACTTTTCGCTCAGTGAAATGTTGTTACAGTGCATCCTCTATCCAATCTCTCTTCATCGTGTAATAGTAATGTGTTGTTCATAAGCCTGGGTACCTTTATCCATTCATTTGTTGCTATAATCCATCTTCTAGGCTGGCCATTTTAAGTCAGATGATAAAGGATTGCCATGATTAAAATAACAATAATACATTGCCATGAAAGTGCCTACAGCCTTCCTATGTTTGCTTATTGTTGCTATTTGCCCCCGATTGAAGTATTGATACATCTCATTGCCTAATATGTTTACAGATTTTATTATAATATCAATACTTAAGCCTTAAAGTGATTAAATGTGTTTGCAGCTCCACTGATTTCAAGACTGCCAGACCACAAAGCCTTGTGGCAACTCTCAGGAGCCTTATGCATACCTGTAAATATATCTTTTAAGATAAGATTTCTTTATTAGTCACATGTACATCGAAACACACAGTGAAGTGCATCTTTTGCATAGAGTGTTTTGGGGGCAGCCCGCAAGTGTCACCACGCTTCTGGCGCCAACATAGCGTGCCCACAACTTCCTAACCCGTACGTCTTTGGAATGTGGGAGGGAACCGGGGCACCCAGAGGAAACCCACGCAGACACGGGGAGAACGTACAATCTCCTTCCAGTGGCTGGAATTGAACCTGGGTCACTGGCGCTGTAACAGCGTTACACTAACTGCTACACTACCATGCCTGCTCTAATTTTGATGATTGTAGACGTAGTGGAAACCGTCATGCTTCGCAAATGTTCTTGGTTCATCTTAAATTGGATGAATTGGATTACCACCTCTAGAATGGATGATGCCAGGTGCCTGTGGGCAGCCAAGTGGGGAGACACAATCCCCAGAGCCCACTCCTTCCTGTCATATCTTCTACCATCTTATGAAATGGCCTGAGCCTGACATAGCACCAACGTCCAAGAAACTGGTCTCTGCTTGTGTGCAATATCTTGCGGATAGTGTCTCCTACAGGCTCTGATGGTGCCCTCCCTGCTGTTCCCTTCCCCTACATTAGTTGGCTGGGTGACGTGTTGATATTAACCAGGATGCTGGAGAGAACTCCCCCGCCCATCTTTAAAATTATGCTGTGGGATCTTCCACAACCATCTGAAAGAGCAGACAGGGCCTTGAGTTAACATGGAAAGAGGGGACCCCTGACAGTGCAGCACTCCGTAAGTAAGATAAGATAAAATTTCTTTATTAGTCACATGTACATCAAAACACACAATGAAATGCATCTTCTGCGTGGAGTGTTCTGGGAGCAGCCCGCGAGTGTCGCCACGCTTCCGGCACCAACATAGCATGCCCACAACTTCCTAACCCGTACGTCTTTAGAATGTAGCAGGAAATCGGAGCACCCGGAGGAAACCCACGCAGACACAGGGAGAACGTA
This sequence comes from Pristis pectinata, assembly GCF_009764475.1. Lineage (NCBI taxonomy): Eukaryota > Metazoa > Chordata > Chondrichthyes > Rhinopristiformes > Pristidae > Pristis > Pristis pectinata. Next base: position 8,184,882 of record NC_067437.1, read on the forward strand.
CAAACTCCTTACAGTCAGTGGCCAGAATTGAACGCGGGTCGCTCGCACTGTAAAACATTACGCTAACCACTACACTATGTACTGCACTGGGGTCAGCCGAGACTTCGTGCTCAGGTCTCTGGATTTAGGCACAAACCAAAAGATGAAAGTGTAGTGTTTCCTATGTTACAAAGAGCTTCACTTGGAGAGCAGGCTACACAGTTTCTCAAAAGCTTTGCACATTAATTTTTATCAGTAAAATGCCAAGTTAGTGGAATTGGAAGAAATATATATATTTGGACAGATACATAGATAGGAAAGGTTCAGAGGGATATGAGCCAAACGCGGGCAAATGGGACTAGCTTAGGTGGGCATCTTGGTCAGCATGGACCACTTGGGCCGAAGGGCCTGTTTCCCTGCTGTATTACTCTATGACGCAGTTGTCTGTTCTACCAGCCGAATGATCTGTTGGAGATCACAAGATCACTAGACAAGGGAGCAGAAGTAGGCCAACCAGCTGGCACGAACCTGAGCCTCTTTCACCAGGACACTTGGAGCCATCCTGGCAACTGCCTGAGCTTTCATTCCAGCACTTTGAAATTTTGCAGAGGAAGCTTGTGGTCAAATGGAATCTGCTTGAGATCCCATTTTTTAAAACATATTAATTTATGAGATGTGGACTTTGCGAGCAATGCCAGCATTTATTGGTCTATCCCTGTTTGCCCATGGAGTCAGGAGACAGTTATGAGGCAGCCATTTCCTCCAGAGGTTGAGGCAACTCCTCCCAATTCTGCACTGTACAACTCTATGACTTAAGTAAACTTCTTTACTGTAGTAATGGTTACATGATGCACCTTAAGGCACATTATTCTTGTTTATACTTGCACTAATCCACCCTTTAGCCTCAGTACTTTTTGGTTGACATTAATAGTGATTGGCAAAATGCACCATATAGCCTGATATGTTGACTTGTTGCTGAAACATGGTGTCATGCTGTTACCTATAGACTGGCAATGATTGTACATTGTAATACTCTCAGTGTATTATTTTGCTATATTGAAGTGATTACGTAAATTATGTAGTGTTCACATCAAGGAAAGTAGCATTCAGACCATGTGGTCAGTGCCAGAGTTCATGCTATCCTCACACACTTCATCTAATCCAATCAATGTAAATTTATTTTCCTTCCTCCTCCTCTGTTCTTCTAGCACCAATGTTCGTTTCTTTAAGCACTCCCCGTGACAGCGAATTCCACATTCCCCCAACGCTCTAGGTGAATGAATTCTTCCTGGCTTCCTTGTTGATTTATTAGTGATAAATCATATATTTTTGGCCCAAATTTCTGGACTACAGCAGTGCTACTGAATCCTTTCACAATCTTAGAAATCTCATCAAGTCATCCAGTCTTTTCCTGGGAAAGGATTGCCTTCCTTTCCAGGCTCTCCCAATGAATATAATTTTCTTTCATGTCAATCTGCACAATTTCAGAGTAACACCTCTCTTTTTCTGTTTCATTTATCTCTGAGTGAATCCAATAGAAATTTAGAAAGTTAAAGGACAAGGTTACAGTGCAGGGCAGCAAAAGGGGTAATGATAACCAAAGTCTGTCAGTAAGGGTCAGAACCTCCAATGTAAGAGAGAAAGAAAGTAGAGAAAGACTGAAGAAGAAAAAAAATTAAGGTTCTTTACATACAGTATTTGTAACAAGATAGAGGAATTAATGGCATATATGGGCATAAATGGATGCAATCTACTTGATATTCCGAGTTTGCAAAGTGACCAATGTTAGAAATTTTAGGATTCTTTCTTAAAAGATAGGTAGCATGGAAAAGGAGGAAGGGTAGCCCTGATAACAAAGTATGGGATAACAACAATAGGGGGAAAGAAATTTAGCTCAGAAAATCAAAGTCAAAAGTCAAAGTCAAGTTTATTGTCACATGCACAAGTCCATGCATGCACAGGTGCAATGAAAAACCTACTTGCAGCAGCATCACAGGTACATAGCATCAGATAGGCGGCATTCACAAGAAAAACATAAATTAAACATAAATTAGACACAATTTTTACAAGAAAGAACACAATTAGAACAAAAATAAAGTCCATTTTAGTGCAAAGTGATCAAGGTGGTCACAGTGTTGCTAAATTGAGGTAGTGATTAGGGTTTTGCCGGTTGGTTCAAGAACCAACTGGTTGAAGGGAAGTAGCTGTTCTTGAACCTGGTGGTGTGGGACTTCAGGCTTCTGTACCTCCTGCCCGATGGTAGCTGTGAGAAGATGGCATGGCCTGGATGGTGGGGTCTTTGATGATGGATGTTGCCTTCTTGAGGCAGCGCCTCCTGTAGATATTGATGGTGGGGAGGGATGTGCCTGTGATGGATTGATGTATCAAAAAATGGAATCAGTTTGGATGAAGGTAAGAAACAGCAAGGGACAGAAAACGGGTCTACTAAACTGCAATGATATGTAGGGCATTGTTTAAATCAAATAAATACATTAATCACTTGGGGGGGGGGGGGGTTTAAGCTACATATGGACTGAGTAAACCAAATGAGCAATAGTATTATGGAGGATGGATCCCTGGAGTGTATGAGATTGTTTTCTATAACCATATGCTGAGTGAACAGGTTATTTTAGTTAACCACAGATGGTACGTCCTTGGAATTTTTCTTTCTCGTTGGAATGTATCTACTTATGTATTCTGAAAGATCCTCTTAAATATTTGCCACTGCATCCTGACTGACTGATCCATTGCACAATGCACTGTAGGTTATGCAACTGGAAAGTGTTAATTAATTGTAGTTAAGGTGCCTTTGGGGAAAAGTGATTATAATATCATCGAACTTTATAACCAAATTTAACGTGATTTAGTTCATTACGAAACCAAGGTCTTAACAGAGTCATAGAGTCATACAGCACAGAAACAGGTCCTTCGGCCCAATTTGTCTGCACTGTTGGAACTCAGCGGGTCAGGCAGCATCTATGGAGGGAACTTTGTCTCCTTCTCAGTTCTGGCGAAGGGTCTTTGATCTGAAATGTTGACTCTGTTTCTCTTTCCATAAATGTAGCCTGACCTGCTGAGTATGCTTTGCATTTTCTGTTTTTATTTTATATTTCCAGCATCTGCTGTTTTTGTTTGCTTTTCACAGGGTGCAGAAGTGGTTTGACAAATAAGAAAGGCTGGAAGTTAGTTGTGGGAGCGACGTACGAGCCCCTTCACTGTAACCATGGGAAATACAAAGGAAGAGATAATCGAAGCTTGTCAGAAAGTTTTAGGATTTTCATCGATACGTAGATTGGAAATATCAGATGGGAAGTATACGTGAAGATTCATAATGTGTTTTCAGAAGTTTCTTAGAACAGCATGTTCTGGAGCCAATCAGAGAGCAGGCTGTACCAGACCTCACATTGTGAGACAGGACAGGATTGATATGACATCTTGAAAGACAACCTTGGGTAGCTGCGATCATAATATGATTGAAATTTCCATTCACTTTGAGGGAGAGAAGAATGGGTCCAAGGCTAGTGTTTTAAATGTAAATGCATTTAAAAAACATTTGGACAGATACATGAATAGGAAAGTTTAGAGAGATATGGGCCAAACACAGGCAAATGGGATTAGTTTAGATAGGAATCTTGGTTGGCATGAACATGTTGGGCCACAGGGCTTGTTTCCGTGCTGTATAACTTTGACTGTGAATCTAGGGACAATTAAAAGGATTCAAAAGCAGAGCTGGATAAAGTGAACTGGAAAATTAGGTTAAGGGATTGTATCATCATGCTGTGGCTGAGATTTTAGGTGATCTTTCAGTATACACAGGATACATTTCAACAAGAAAGAAAATTTTCAAGGGGAGGACCCACCATTCACAGTTAACTAAAAATTTAAAAAGAGCATAAAATTGAAAAACATTTCTAATTGCTCAAAGGCAGGTGGCAGGGAAGAAGATTGGATAGAATTTTAATAATGGGAAAGAATGACTAAAATATTAATAAGGAAGGAAAGTTAGAGTATGGGTGAAGCTAGGAGATGCGATATCTGTAGATATTTTAAAAAAGAAAAAGTTAGTAAAGTGAATATTAGCCCTATAGCAAGTGGTTCTGGGAAATTATTAATGGACATGAGATGGCATTTGAATTAGACAGATGTTTTGCACCAGTCTTCACTATATGCGATACAATATTCCAGACGTAGTTGTTCATTGGGAATTGGAAGGGAGGGAGGAACTCAGGAAAATTACAATCTCCGGGGCAGTGGGACTGAGTAAATTGTTGAAGCTGCGACTGACAAGTCTCCAAGTCCTGATGGACTTTATCCAAGGATCTCAAGTGAAGTGGTAAGGGAGGTAGCTGATGGATTGTTTTTAATTTTCTAAAATTCCCAAGATTCGGGAAAGGTTCCATTCGATTGGAAAATAAATAATGCAACTTCTTTGCTGGAAAACTGAGATGGACAGAAAGCAAGAAGGCTAGATACTATTAGCTTAACATTTGTCATTAAAAAAATTGGGAACTATTATGAATGAATTATAACAGGGAACTTGGAATAAATCAAGGTAATCAGGCAAAGTCAACATGGTTTTGTGAAAGGGGACTCATATTTGACCAACTTATTGGAGTTCTTTAAATAAGTAAGTATGATAAAGAGAAATAGTGGATGAACTGTACTTAGATTTCCAGAAGGCATTTGATAAGAGATTGCATCAAAACTTATTACAGAAAATAAAAGCTCATGGTGTGGGAGGCAACATATTGGTGTGAAGAGAAGATTGGCTGGCTAACACTAAACAGAGGGTAGGCATGGGGTGGTCTTTCCTTGTTGGCAAGGTGTAATGAGTGTATGTCCCAGGGATTGGTGCTGGGGTTTCAACTTTTTACAACTTTTTTCAACTTTTTACAATTCATATAAATGACTTGAATGAAAGAATGAAAGACTTGGTTGCTAAATTTGGTGATGACACAAAGAGAGGTGGGAAAGAACGTAGTGAAGAAACTACAAAGAGATACGGATAGGTTATGAGAGTGGACAAAGATCTGACAAATGATATATAATGTTGAAGAATTTGAAATTATGCATATTGGCAAGAAAAAAATTTAAAAGTCACCTACATTTTATTTAAATGGTGAGAGATCTGAGATGTAGAGGGATTTGGGTGTCCTAGTGCATGATTTGCAAAAGACTTGTTTGCAGGTACTGGAAGTAATTTGGAAAGCTTTTGGAATGTTATTTATTGCTGGAGGAATTAAATACAAATAGGGAGGTTATGTTTCACTTATATAGGGCATTGGTGAGACTACATTGGGACTATTGTGGACAATATTGGTGTCCTTATTTAAGGATATAAATGCATTGGAAATAGTTCAAATGCTTACTGGACAGATAACTGGAATGAGCAGGTTGACTCTGAGGATAGGTTGTTCAGGCTAGGTCTGTATGTACTGGCGTTTAAAAGAATGAAGAGTGATTTGATCAAACATTGAAGGTCTTGAGGGACTTTTGCATGTTGGATGTAAAGAGGGTGTTTCTTCTTGAGGGAGAATCTATAATTTAAGACAAGAGGTGAAATGTTTTTCTCTTAGAGGGCCATGAATCTTTGGAGCTCTCTTCTTCAAAGGGTCCTGGAAGTAGATTCTTTGAATATTTTGAAGGCAGAGGTAGGTGTATCTTGATAAGTAAGTGAGTAAGAGGTTACTCATGGTTGGCTGGAAAGAAACATGGTTACTACCAGATCAGCCATGATCTTACCAAAGCAGCCTTGAGGAGTTGAGTTACCTACTCCTCCTCCTGATTCATATGTTTGTACATTTGTAAATATTGATATGGGTTTATTATTGTCACTTGTACTGAGGTACAGTGAAAAACTTGTCTTGCATACCAATCATACAGGTCAATTCATTACACAGTGCAGTTACATTGAGTTAGTACAGAGTGCATTGAGGTAGTACAGGTAAAAACAATAACAGTACAGAGTAAAGTGTCACAGCTACAGAGGAAGTGCAGTGCAGGTAGGCAATAAGGTGCAAGGTCACAACAAGGTAGATTGTGAGTCCATCTCATCGTATAAGGAAACCATTCAATAGTCTTATCACAATGGGATAGAAGCTGTCCTTGAGCCTGGTGGTATGTGCTCTCAGGCTCCTGTATCTTCTACCTGATGGGAGAGGAGAGAAGAGAGAATGACCCAGGTGGGTGGGGTCTTTGATTATGCTGGCTGCTTCACCAAGGAGGGAAAGACAGAGTCCATGGAGGGGAAGCTGGACTCTTGCCGTTACCTCTTGCTGCCTTGGTACAGGTCCTTCGCAGGTTATGACAGAGTTCCTTCCGTTCCTGTGAACTGTTCATAACCCAAACAGTTTGCAAGACAGAAATGTGCCCGCGAACCAAGCTCCCACACGGCAGAAGATGCCTGCAGTTCCACAGCAGCTATCAAATCCATCCCATTGGCCTTCCAAAGGCTAGATTGTATGTATAGACTGTACATAAGTTGGGCATTCGTAATCAGGGGAGGACCTGTATATATCTCTTTAAGGCACAAAATCCCAATAGGAAACATGGCCCAGATGCTGCTAACAAAGGAAGTATTGGATCAAAGTGAAAGGCTTATAATGCTGCCAAGTAAAGCAGTGAGCCTGAGGACTGGGAACATTTCAGAATTCAGCAAAGAAGAACCAAGACATTGATAAGAAATGGGAAAGGAGAGTACGAACGTAATCTAGCAAGAAACATAAAAGACAGACTGCAAGAGCTTCCATTGATATGTAAAAAGGAGATTAGCAAAAATTAACGCAAGTTCCTTTCAGACTCAGACAGGAGAAATTTTAATGGGAAATAAGGAAACTGCAAAAACTCAATCAATTATTTTGTGTGCGTCTTCATGGAAGAAGACACAGATAACCTCCTGGAAATTTGTGGAGAGCAACAGCTCCAGACTGAATGAGGAGCTGAGAGGAATTAACAATTGTAAAAAAAATAGGATTGCAGAAGTAATTCTCCAGCACTTGATAACCTAAGGGGTCAACCTCAAAAATTTCATGGATTCTGGGACATTTCTCACAGGTAGCAAGTGTTGCACCACGATTAAAGAAAGGAGGGAGAGTAGATGGGGAAACTACAGTCCAATTAGACTGACGTTAACTGGTTGGAAATGCTGTTATCCCAAGAACAGTGCACTTGGAAAATAGTAATCGGACTGCACAGAGTCAACATGGATTTATGAAAGCAAAAATATTTGCGGTTGTATCTTGCAGAATAGTTAAGGGAGAACAATGGATGTGGTGTATTTGGATTTTCAGAAGGTCCTTGATGAAGTCCCATGCAAGAGGTTAGTGTACAAAATGAAGCATATGTGGGAGGGGTAATGTATTAGCATGGATTGAAAATTAGTTGACAGACAAGAAACAGAAAGTGGGAATAAACAGGACTTTCTTGCAGGTGGCAGGCAGTGGGATGCAGCACGCATCAGGGCTTGGACACCAACTATTCACAATATATATCAATGGTCTGGATGAAGGAGCCAAATGTAATATTTATAAGGTTGTCAACGGCATGGAACTGGGTGGGATTGTAAGTTGTGAGGTAGATGCAAAACAGCTTCAAGGCTATTTAGACAAGTTGAGTGAGTGGACAAGTACATGGCAGATGCAGCATAACGTGGATAAATGTCAAGTTATCCACTTTGATCAGAAAGGCAGAATATTATTCAATTGGTGTTAGGTTGGGAAGTGTTGATGTACAAGGTGATCTTGGGTGTTTTTGTCCACCGGTCACTGAAAGAAAATGTGCAAGTGCAGCAAACGTTAAGAAAGCAGAAGGTATTCATAGCAAGGGGATTTGAGTACAGGAGCAAGGATGTCTCTCTACGATTATACACACCTTGGTGAGATCACAGCTGGAGCATTATGTGTAGTTTTGGTCTCCTTACCTCAGAGATATACTGTATACATGCCACAGAGAGAGAGCAGCAAAGGTTTACCAGACTGATGTCTGAGATGGCAGGACTGCCATATGAGGAAAGGTTAAATTGATTAGGCCTGTATTCAATAGAGATGAGTAGAATGCAAAAGAATCGAAGTGAAACTTGTAAAATTTTGATAGGGCTAGACTGACTGGGGTTCCCTTGGCTGGGGTGCCTAGGACAAAGTGCTACCATCTCAGGTTAACAGGGCAAGAGATTTAGGATTGAGACGAGGAGAAATTTCTTCACTCAGAGGGTGGTGAACCTGGAAAGGTGAATTCGCTCCTACAGGTTCATCAGTACAGGATAAGTGCTGAATATTTTTAAGAAGATGAGTAAATGATAGAAGTTTATAAAATTGTGAGAGGCATAGTTGGAGAAGACAGCCGGTATATTTTTCCCAGGGTCAAAATGTCTAAAACCAGAGGGCATCCATTTAAGATGAGAGGGGGAGAGTTCAAAGGAGATGTGCGGGGCAGAGGGTGGTGGGTGCCTGGAATGCGCTGCCAGGGGTGGTGGTGGAGGCAGATATGATAGAGGCATTTAAAAGGTTCGTAGATGGGCACATGACTCAATGTAACTGCACTGTGTAATGAATTGACCTGTACGATCAGTATGCAAGACAAGTTTTTCACTGTACCTTGGTACAAGTGACGATAATAAACCCATATACAGATACCAATATACAGAGAATGGAGGGATATGGACCATGTGCAGGCAGAAGGGATTAGGTGTCATTAGTTTAATTAGTTCAGCACAACATTGTGGGTCGAAGGGCCTGTTCCTGTGCTGTACTGTTCTAAATGTCTATGTGCTGAAGGCATCAAGGTGTAGGGGAGAGAGCAGGAATCGGGCATTGTGATGGAGGATCAGCCCTCATCATCCCTAATAGTAGAGCAGGCTTGAAGGGTGGAAGTGGCCTACACATGTTCCTGTTGTCTGTGTTATTTTGTTCATCTGTCTCTCCCTCCCTGCTGCATTGCTCTGGCAGTCTGCTTTTGTGCTAAAGTCTTAATGGGGCATAACTGCACAATCTTCTGACTGAGGATTGAAAAAGCTACCAACTGATCCAAGCCACAATTTAATACCTAATAACATGCATAATTAATGGAAGCTATTTGATCTGATACAATATTACAATTCACATATTGATTTAATAGGATTAGCACTCTGGTACAATTACAGACCAAATTTACACTTCATTCTGAACTGCAAAAGGTCAGTGCTTTTGCATTCTATAATTTGAGTCATAAATTGGGTAAACATTTTCAAAGTCCTTAAAATAAATAATAATGCATCAATTTCACTTCCAATTGGAAAATAATCTGTCAGCAAGGGCTGCTGTCGCTGACTCATTAAATATATTCAGAAAGGCAACAGTTTGATTCCCAGATCAGGGGAGGTATATCAAGGCTTGTAGCTGATGAGATGATGCCTGTCAGTTCAATGATGTACTCCATGGCCTAAGCATGTTCTTTCACTGTAGTGACAGACAGCCATACTGCTTCCTATTGCCTTATGAGTGTACGTAGCTGTTGCTGTGATACCTTTCCTGGGAGCAGTATTATTGTAGAAATAGATGACTAACAATTGGATTTTTCCCTTTTTTTGGTGTGCTAACTGGTGCTGCGTTTAGTGCCAATTTGGTGAAACAATCTGCTGGAGGAACTTAGCGGGTCGAGCAGCATCTACGGGAGGAAAGGAATTGTTGAAATTTCAGGTTGAAACCCTCCTGATGCAGGGTTTTGACCCAAAACTTTGATAATTCCTTTTCTCCTATAAATGCTGCTCGACCCACTGAGTTCCTCCAGCAGATTGTTTGTTGCTCCAGATTCCAGCATCTGCTGTCTCGTGTCTCCCCTGTTTGGTGAAATTTGTCAAAAAGACACTCCATAAGGCAAGAGGCTGGTTTCCTCTGCAAAACATGCAATAAGTGGGGGCTGCACAGTTCCTGACTGAATCAAATTCAGTTAAACACTGTTTCCAACAAGTTGTTGTTCACTAATCTACGGAGAGCATCAGTCCTTAAATACACAGCAACACATACCTTGGCTGTCACGGGAAGAGTGTGGGAAAAGGAAGAGGACCCCAGATTTGATGAAATAGACCTAAGATAAATGCCATTTGCTGGAGGTTACCAGGGACACCACAGGAAGGTGGGTCAAATAAGCTGCAGAAGTTGGAAATCTGAAACAAGAAGAATGCTGAAAGTGCTCAGCAGCATCAGTCCCTGTAAATAACAGAAAAGGCAACAAGTTAATGCGATGTGCTCCTAGCTGCACTGTGAAAGTTCATCAGCAGGCAAAGGATGGAGCCAAAATCTTCAGCTTATGCATGGAATAGTGAAAATGAGTGAGACCTGAATAGTGACAACATTAGGGGTGCGTCCGAGGTGATTTGTGCATGATAAATATCATTGAACTTTGAGATCCAATTTTCAGGCAATATTGCCATGATCCACACTGCAGTTTCAGTGTGGGTCTGTATTGTGGCAATGTATTGCGGTGATGCGTCTTGTAACTTCAATATAATTACATTCTTAACACTCCAATAGTGTTAAGAGACCTTCCACAGAGAAAAATAGTTGCAATTCTTGAAGGTCAATGAGCCTAGCCCTGGACATCACCGCAAGGGTCCCTTCATCAATGACCTTCTTTCCATCATAAAATCAGAAGTGAGGATGTTTCCTGATGATCGCACAATGTTCCATTGCATTTGCAACTCCTCAGCAGGTGAAGTAGCCCATACATTCAGAAAGACCTAGACAACATTCAGGTCTAGGCATCCCTGGATGAGTGCAGCTCCAAAGCTTCCAAGAAGCTTGACACAATCCAGGACAAGGCAGAACACTTGATTGGCACACCATTCACCACCATAACATTCATTTCCTCCACCTCTGATGCACAGTGGCCGCAGTTACTCACCTCTGCTATTCCTTCAGCACCTCCCAAACCTGCAACCTCTACCACCAAGAAGTGCAGGGGTTCAGGTGCATGCCAACACCACCATCTGCAGATTCCCCTCCAAGTTGCCCACCATCCTCCCTTGTAAGAAAATAGCCGAGCCCCTCATTGCCAGTGGGTCTAAATCCTGGAATTCTCTCGCAGACAACATTAGGGGACAATGATGCCAAACATGACGCAGTGGTTCAAGAAAGGAATGAACCACCATCTCCTCAAGCCAACACTGCGCACAGTGCAGGAAGATGGCGTGCAGTGTGAATGGTATCACTGAAGTTCATGCTCCTGTTACACCTCCTTTTGTTCTCACCTCATGGCAAAGCCTTTGTTTCCTTATGTTAGTTTGTCTTCCTCTCCAATGTTCTGTTTCATAGAACATAGAACAGTACAGCACTGGACAGGCCATTCGGCCCATGATGTTGTGCTGATCTCGATGCCGATTTATACTAACTGTCCTTCTCCTGTGTATCGTCCATATCCCTCCATTCCCTTTGTACTCATGTGTCTATCTAAAACTCCACCAAACTACTTGCTTCCACTACTATCCCTAGTAACCTACTCCAGGCACCGACCACTCTCTGTGTAAAAAAAAACTTGCCCCTCACGTTGCCCTTAAACTTCCCCTCTCTAACCTTAAAAGCACATCCTCTGGTGTCTGACATTTCTACCCCCGGGGAAAAGATTCTGACTGTCTACCCTATCTATGCCTCTCATAACTTTATAAATCTCTATCAGGTCTCCCCTCAGCCTCTGATGCTCTAGGGAGAACAACCCAAGTTTGTCCAACCTCTCCTTATAGCTCATACCCTCTAATCGAGGCAGCATCCTGGTAAACCTATTCTGCACTGTCTCCACATTCTTCCTATAATGGGCGACCAGAACTGGACTCAATATGAGATTCCCTCAACTTATCCTTGTGGTAGTGGGTTGCATTTCCTCGGCGCTCTGTGGGTAATGAATATGGCTCAGTGATTATCCACTGCTGCAAGGTATTGCCAAGGTACACCCCATTCCCTCAGTATGCTCCTGTATTGTAGCAATGTGCTGCTGTGATAGTATGGTACAGTTACTGTATGTCACAATAAGGTACCCCACAGCCTCAGTATGTTAATGGATTTTGGGAACATATTGCCAACATGCCCCTATAGTGTAGAATGTGCCTTTCTTGTGTAAGTGTGCATTGGCACCTGTGTGCTCTTGTGCAGTAGCAAGGTGCTGCTGTGATAACCTCTGGCTTCAGATTTACGAGGACGTTGCCAGGACTTGAGGACCTGAGTTATAGGGAGAGGTTGGGCAGGCTAGGACTTTATTCCTCGGGACATAGGAGATTGATGGGTGACCTTATAGAGGTATATAAAATCATGAGGGGCATAGATAGGGTGAACACACATAGTTATTTTCCCAGGGAAGAGGAACTAAAAACTAGAGGGCATAGGTCTAAGGTGAGAGGTGAAAAACTTAAAGGGACCTGAGGGGCAACTTCTTCACGCAGAGAGTGGTGCGTATATGGAACGAGCTGCTAGAGGAAGTGGTAGAGGCAGGTACAATAACAAGATTTAAAAGAACTTGGGTAAGTACATGGATAGGAGGGGACTTGAGGGCTATGGGCCAAATGCAGGCGAATGGGACTGACTTGGTGGCACCCTGGTCAGCATGGACTAGTTGAGCTGAAGGGCCTGTCTCCGTGCTGCACTACTCTTTGACTCTATGAAACTCCTGATTGCCTGAAATGTGCTTCAGTGACACCCCCTAAACTTTAGAGTGTTTCTTCATCACACAGTCATAATATTTTCCTTAACTATTGAAATGCATTGCTTTGATTTGCAACGCAGAATGGCGTGTTTACTCATCTGGGAATGTTTTGTCACATTTTGCGTCCAGAAACATCAATGTGTTGCCATAAAGAAGTACCAGATTCCTATTCACTGTTGTAGTGTCGCACGATGAACATCTCAATACCGTTTTTTTACCCACTGTGGCAATGTTTTGGCTCTGGCAGTTCCAATTGCCTCAGTATGGCCCTGTATTCTTTGTAATGCTCTCGAATGATGACCCACAGTTCCTTTACTTCTTGTGGTAATACGTACCATTTAACCCAAATGCACTCATTTATCATGGTAATATGTTCTGTTATGCACTCTCAGCATCATTCCATGCTGCAGTGATGTGTTATTATTTGGCACTGTTACCTTGGTGCTAGTATGAGACTTTTCTTTCATGTTTTACAATATGTCTGCTGGAATCTTGGTAAATACTGTCGCGATATCAACGCTTCATAATGCTGCCCCGTTCACTGCATCTTCTTTTGTTTGCAGTAACGTGTACCTATGATGCACCTTTGGCCTCAGTCCATCCCTGGATTGCATTAATACGTTGGTATAATGTACCTTTTAGCCTCATTACATTCCTTCTCTGCATTGTATTGCTGCACTTCACATGGCACTATGCTACCACAGTGCACCCTAATGTGTTCTCCTGATGTACCCTTTATCCTCAAAGGGTTACATCACTGAAGCAATGTGTTTCCACGGTGCAGTTTATAACCTCAGCGTTTGTTTTTCAGATTGTTGTTTGGTCATGCTGCACCCTAAAGCTTTAATATTATTGTAGTAATTTGTTGCTGTGAGGCTCTTTATAGCCCGTGTATTCCCTTGTTACATTCATATGTTGCCATATTGCCCCATGTAGCCGCAGTATGTTCCTGCATTGCAACAAAGTGTTGTGATGCAACGTGTGGAATACTGCCTTGAATCAGAATCAGAATTATTGTCATTGACTTAAGTGATGTGAATTGTGTTGTTTTGTGGCAGCACTACAGTGCAGATACGTAAAATTACTATAAATTACAAAAATAAATAAATAGTCCAAAAAGAAGAAATAATGAGGCAGTGTTCATAGGTCATTCAGAAATCTGATGGCAGAGGGGAAGAAGCTGTTTCTGAATTGTTGAAGTGTAGGTTTTCAGGCTCCTGTACCTCCCCCCGATTGTAGTAATGAGAAGGAGAAGAGGGCTGGTCCCAGATGGTGAGGGTCCTTTGTGATGGATGCACCCGATAGCCCTGATAGCCTTACTTATCATAAGATTGTATTACCTAATGCATCCTATAATGTAAATATTTTCCTCTGCTGGAGTGATCCTTCGCAATGATGTGTGCAATTGCCCCACTATTACCAATAGCGCAATGTTTCAAATTGGTAGTTTTATTTATTATAGTAAAGTCTGGTAAAGATGCCTCAGTATCTTCACTTCTGTGTTGCCATGATGGGCTCTGTAATCTCAAGATGTTTATCTTTTAAATCACTATGTTGCTATGATGTGTCCTTGCAAATTGTAGTGAAATATTACCAAAATGCACCGATAGGCTCAGTAAACTTCCTTAGTTAATATATATTCCTTTACTCCATCAATATGTTGCTCTGAAACCTCTGATAGCTTCAGTATGTTTTCTAATCCTGTGACATTGCCGAGACGCATACAGAACATTAGTAAAATACACAAAATGCTGGAGGAACTCTGCAGGTCAGGCAGCATCTATGAAGAGAAATAAACAGTTGACATTTCAGGTCGAGACCCTTCTCCACAGATGCTGCCTGACCTGCTGAGTTCCTCCAGCATTTTGTGTGTGTTCACCAGATTCCAGCATCTGCAGAGTCTCTTGTGTTGTTGAATGTTAGTAAAACCCTCTTTTATAGTGTTGTTGCCATAATGTGCTGTATGATTTGGTTATTTACCTGCTTTATCGATGCGGTGCCACAATAATGCTGGAAACACTCAGCAGGTCAGGCAGCATTTGCAGGGAGAGAAACAGAGTTAATAATTTCGGTCAATGACCTTTCATCAAATCTCCACCTTCTGAAACATTTTGCTTTTTGCAACGATAGTGCTGTAGTCTCAGTATGTTTCTTGTTTGTAGTAATATGTCACCATGCTGCTCATTAAAGCCACAATATATTCTTTTATCAATCACATTGCCAGGATGGAGCATACAGTCTTGATTTCCTTTTTTACTTTATTAATGTGTTGCCCTAATGACTCCGCAACCTCACTATGATGCAGTATTGTGGTTATGTGTGGTCATATCGCATTTAGCAGCATCATTGTGCACACCTACTGATTGTTGGACTTATTGCAGAGCCGAGGGTTAATAAGCAAACTATCCTATTGAATCCCCAACTGGTCATTGTAACTGCTGGTTGCCTGGGAAACACAAGGAGAAATGTAAGGCGGAACATGATTAAAGGGCTCCTGTTCCTCTAAAATGCAAAAGAGCGCTGACTGGAATAAACATTGACCATGAGCAACTTGTGCTGAATAATGCAGAACTGTGGTCCATAGCAGAAATGCTTTGAAATAAACAGCCTGTTTAGCCCTCATTTGGGAGGTATCTCACACAGGGGTCAAATGTCTATGCATGAAATCCCACAATTAGCGGCAAATGACCAAAAGAAGAACAGGAGAAACCCGAAATATGTAATAAATGCCTCGATCATTGTCACTGTATAAATCATGTCTGTCAGTATACTGATCCATGTCCTATTTACTTGAAGTACTGCCAGAACCATGGAGAGGATGTTGATAAACAGCTGTTTCGCTCGAATGCATCCCTTGGCCACATGATTTTCCTCCACAGAGGTTGCTTCACCCTAATGCATCCTACAGGTTCTTTCACCAAAGCAGTGTTCAGCCATGACTTGCCGTCTAGTCTTGCCTCTTCCTGCATTGTTAGTAAGGCCAATAAACAAGGCAGGCAGCCAGAACAGAAGAGGTAATTCAGCATGATTCACACCATTGTGCTAAGGCCATCATGGCTCACTCTTCTTTCTCATCACCACCACCCACCTTGTGCAGCAAGGTGGGCTCACGGGACAATCTGTCCAAGCTTGTTTACTTCTCAATAATGTGCTGCAATGAGTTTTCTACAGCCTCAATGTCATACTTTATGGTGGGGAGTTACAACTTTCCATTATAGAGATTTGACCTGTATTATGTTGCCAGGTTGCACCATGTAGCCTCAAACTTGCAATGTAGCTACATTTCTGTACCTCTGTAATGTCCTGCCATAATGGAACCTGCTGCTTTACTGGTAGTACAATATTCTTTTAGAATATCTATTTATTGCACTGCAATGATGCATGCTTTTACCTCAGTATGTTTCTTTAATGATTTGCCTGTTTAACATATACAATGAAATTGAGATCCTTATTGAATTCAGTCTGCTGATTGGGTTATATCTTTTCCAACACATCTGGTGTTCCTGGGTGGCCTTCCCTCCGACCAGGCTTGAGTTTGCTTGGCTTAAGTGTTCACAAGGATGCCGGGAGAATGCTGATCCATTGCACCCCTTTAAGATACTGAAGTGTTGCAATGATGCATGCTACTTTCTCAGTGTGATCCTTTAATGAGTTGCAATAATCCATGCTAATTTTTCAGTATGCCACTGGAATATATCAATGAGTTGCAATGATGCTCCCTTGGTATCTTTACCTAATTTGTAATATGTCGCCTTGATGTTTGCTATAGCTGAAGCATGTTCCTGCATTTCTAGTTATGCATTGCCTGGTTCAACCTGTATCCTGAATACGTCCATTGCTGTTATTTCAATGAAGCACTGTATAGCTTAAGTACGTTTACTCATAATGGTTATGCATTGTCGTAAAACATCCTATAACTTGTGTGTTTCTCCCCTTTCGATTTATTTTACAACGCAACATTTTAGAGTCTTAGCAGGATCCTCTGTGTTGGTAAAATGGTGCCATAATGCATCCTATAGTGTAAGTATGGTCCTTTATAATACCGATGTGATCCATATTGAGCCTTATGCATCAGTGTGGTCAAGTTTAGGAGAAATATATTGTCATCATTTTAATGTAGGATTTCTTTGGAATCAGTTTTGGAGGAATCAAGTTCTGAACTCCCATTGAGTTGGGTGTTCCCGTGTCAATCATGTCGATAAATGATTTGGATCAAAATGACATTTAACTTTGCAGGAGTATTTTATATTTTCTCAGAAAAATAGTGGACACCTAGAACAGGCTGGAGGTTCAAACGCCAGATGTGATTCTCGCTCATTCTTTTATGGAGAGCTGGAGTTGTTTTAGATTGAGACGGAGATCATCACTGCCAAAAGGTAGATATCCTTTAAATATCAGCAGAAGTGGACTCGTTTTGATCATTTGGGTTGGGATGGTGGTGGGGAACAGGGATGGAAGCATTAGAGGTGAATTGCAGAGATTTCCTTCTCAAATGATTTGGGGATTTAACCTTTTTTGTTACACATTCCAGAAGATCATATGGCTTTGAGTGTGGTGAAGACTGTCAGTGGACGAGATACCATAATTGTGAGGAACAGGATGAATATACCGGGAGATCCTTTCCTGTCTGAAGTGGCTCTTGTAATGTTCATATAGCCTCAGTATATTCACTGTTGTAAATTGTCCCCCTGATGTCCACTGCAGTCTTTGTGTCTGGTTGGTAGTGAAGTGTGACATAATGTTTCATATTTTAAGTTAGAATATCCATTGAATCTACTTAGAGAAATCTTTGAAAATGAATTAACCTCTCCACAACCATTTGGATTGGGAATTCCCATGTTCCATGTTTGTTGCAAATATTGTCAAGTATGTTGGGAGATGACATGTCAAAATGACAATTATCCTTGCAGGAATGCTTTATATTTTCCCAAAAAGTTGTGGACGTCTGGAAAAGGCTGTTGATTAATGCAGTTAATGCAAATCTCCAGGTGAGAACTGAACATGTTTAGGACTAAGTCTGTGATCACTACTCTCAAGGGGTAGGTAATCCAAGCAAATTAGCACCAGAATGTGATGGGTTTAGTCACCGGCTGGCAGACAGGGTGGGGTTGGAGAGGAATTTCCCAGATTTTCCTTTGGCCAATTTCAGTTTTGCGTCTACTAGGAGATTGTCTGGTTTTGAGTGAGGCAGAGAGTGTATCTACTGAGCTGCACAGTGTCACAACAGAATGATCAGAGGGTCTTTCTTGCATGTCAGTCATTCTGTTTGCAAGATACACCTCATTATAGTCATTCAACACAGCATTTTTACCATGATGCATATTACAGTCTGTATGTTTACTTACCCATGCAGTGTGCTTCTATGGTGAACCCCATAGCTTTATTTTAACCAAGGTGTTGCCATTATGTATGTTATGCCATCAGTATGTTTATTTCCTTTAGAAGCTGTTGGCATGGTGCACATTTCAGCTTTAGTATTCCTACTTCCTTTAGTAATTTATTGATGTGATACTTCCTAAAATTAAGTATGAGACTCTACTGAAATTATGTTTTTGCCACTTTACACTCTATAGCTTCAGAGTGTTTATTTACTGGGGTAATAGGTAACTGGGCTACCATGTAATCTTTAATCATAACTAGTGTTGGATCCTATTGGCTAAGTATGTTCTGGAATTATAGTAACATGTCCCAATCTTGCATCTTTTCATGCAATCATCTATGAAATTTCTTCTTTAGGAGAGCCTATGAAATGAACAATTTCTGAACTTCCACAAGCGCTGGATATTCCCATGTCACTTGCACATGACAGAAATCACCAATCCTATCAATAAATGACTCGTATCAATATGATAATTATTTCTGCAGCAATGTCTTAAGATTTCCAGAAAATAGTGGACATCCGCAGTTTGTGGGGTGGGCTGAAGTCTATCACGTGAGCTGGAGCTGTGGCTGAAGAACACCTCACACAAATTGGTAGGTTTCACAATGTGCAAGGGCACACTGGTCGATGGGCCTGTTATTTATCATCACTAGGAGGAGGGAGGCAGAGAGGAATATCCAGGATATTCTCCCACAAAATGCCTTGATTCTCACCTGTTCCCTCTGAGGTGCCACTGCAAGTATAATTTGGTGGGGACTGCAGATGCTAGAATTTGGAGCGAAAAGCAAACTGCTGGCGGACCCCAATGAATCAGGCGGCACCTGTGGAGGGAGATGGACAGCCGACGTTTCAGGTTGAGGACCCTTCATCTGGACTGAAAGAGTAGAGGGGAGATAGCCAATACAAAGAGGTGAGAGGAAGGGGTGGAGCAAGATCTGGCAAGATGGAGCTGTTTAGAGGGCCTCTTCTCATTTGGCATTGATTGTATGTTTATGTGAATCACCCCATAACATCAGCATGCTTTCTGACTGTGTAGTTTGTTTATGCCAGTCAGCCCATGGGCTTACTATGTTTCCTTTTTATTAATGTTTTGCCATGATGGATCCTACGGCAACTTTATGTTTAAATATTTTATTACTGTTACCAAGGCACACCCATGCCCTCAGTTTGTTTTGCCATTGTAATATGTTACAGTGATATGCTCTTCTTTAGAAATGTGTTACCATGATGCACCCTATAGGCATCAATATGCTTCCTTGTAATTGAACTGTCCTCTACAGCTTCAGTGTAGATCTTTATTGAAGCAGTGTGTTATCACGATATACCTGTAGCCTCAGTAATTCAGGACTTATCATGTGTTCTCCTGATTCCTACTTTCATGACAGTGTGCATAATAACAATTGGGTTGCAATAATACATTCTTTATTCTCATTATATCCTGATATTATTGCATTGTATTACACATTTTAACAGGATAGTTGATATATGGTCTATATATATTTAAAAGTCTGTGAAAATGAGCAATTACTGAATTTCCATTTATGTTGGGTTTGCCCATGTTAAATGTGTGTTACAAATAATACCGCTCATGTTTGTAAATCACTGAAGTAAAAATGACAATCACCTTTGCAGGAGCATTTTATATTTTCCCAGAAAATACCGGACATCTGGAAAAGGCTTTTGGTTCATGACATGGATGCATTTCACTGAACGGGGCAGAGATCCTCCCTCACAAAAGGTAAGTATTTCAAAGAATTCCGATTGATGCACTGGTCGAGTTTAGTAACCTGAATGTGGGTAGGGGTGGGGTAGCAGGGACAGAGAGGAATTTTCCAGCGGCTGTTCCATATTTGGCTTGTGTTTCTGTTTTCTTGTCTCTCCCAGTAGATCGCCTGGTTTGGGATAGGATAGAGATTGTACATATTATATATACTGATTATGTATAAGTCATTGTCAAAGTGGGGAATAGCCTGGATGGTCCAGAGAATTTTCCCTACCTGGCATTGTATGTTCAAATGATGTACCTTATAACTTCGGCTTTCTTTCTTATTGTACTGAAGGCTACCTCTAGTGTAAGTATTTGTTGTAATGTTTTTGTAATGTGTTGCCATGATTTACCCTAGAGATGCACTCTTCAGGTTGGCATGGACATAGTGGGCCAAAGGGCTTCTGACTGTGCTGACTCTTCATAGGCAGTATGATTGTGTCCATTCTAATATAATGAAAGGTACCTCATGACCTCTATGTGTTTATTTTTAATGATGCACACTAAAACCCCAGTGTGTTTTACATGCCATGAGAATGTTTAGCCACAATGAAGCTTAGAGACGCAGCGTGTAGTTTTGCTGTAGTTATGTATCGGCATTAGGTAACCATATAAATGCCTTACAATGCTTCACCCTAAAGCTTCAGTATGTTCCCAAATTATGATGGAGTGGTACAGTTACAGTACAGCAGTGAAGTTACCAGACAAATAATCCAAACACTTGGACTAAAATTCCAGATACCTGAGTTCAAATCCCACCGTGGCAGCTGTAGAATTTAAATTCACTTAATAGTCTGGAATCTTATTAAAAGTAGGCCTTAGTAATGATGACAACAAAATACCAGATTCCCATTACAAACCATCTGGTTCACCAATGTCCCTCAGAGAAGAAAGTCTGCTGTCTTTATCTGGTCTGGCCTAATGTATGACTCCAGTGTTACTACTAAAACTAGAAAATTCTGGACGAGCTCAGCAGGTCAGGCAGCAGCTGTGAAAAGCGAAACAATTGATGTTTTATAGCAAAAGACAGACTGCTGGAGGTACTCAGCAGGACAGCATCTGTGGAGGCAGAGGGATAGTCAAACTTTCAGGTTGAGACCCTGCATCAGGACTTTGTGGAACAGTGTTCCAACCAGCTCCCCTCCACCAACAATCTCATCCGCCAGGCAGATCTTTCTTACCCTGAACAAGATTTCTCTTGTGTCTCCAGTTAATGTTTTAGATCCAGGACCCTTCATCGAAATTGAGAAAGACAGAAACCTGTTAGTCTAGGTAGCAGAGAAGGTGGGAGAAGCCAATAGGTGGAACAAAGGTAATTTTTATGATAGGGTGAAATAATGGGGCAATTAATATAAAATTAAGCTTGTTCGTGTATGTAATGAATTGCTAATGTTCATTGGTCTGTGTAATGTTGTATAGTCAGCTTGTACAAAATAATGGAAACAAAAGAAAGGATAGCTGGCAAAAATGGTCAGGTTTCATTTAAACAGAAAGAAAAGAATTAGCAATACAAGTTAGCTTTGCCAGTGATACCCGGATCTTGACAAATGAATAAAACTAATGAAGCCTTGGCCCCATATGTTCAATTAGTGTGGTAATGATAAACACTACATCCACAATGTTTTCAGCTAATGTAGGAAGTCACGATGCACTTTGCAGCATCAGTAAGTTGACTAACCCGATCCAGGTGTTGTCATGTTGTAAAGATTCTTTATATTTACTTTGGAATGCGTGGCCATGATGCATCCTGTAGCACTTGGAAGAATAAAACCTTGCAGCTTGTGTGTTTGACTGGGTCCACCCTGACAAAAGCACAAAAATACATTTTCCCTCAGAGATTGCAATTACTTAACTCCCATTACACAGATTACATAAAGCTCAGTCGTGGAATCTTCCAGTGCCCAGCTGGCCAAACCAATGGTTATCCAGTCTAAACCATAAACATCTTCCTTCCCTTGCCCCAGAACCCAACTGTCTTAGCATATACAATGAAAAAAATGGATATTAATTTATAGTAATTTCCTCCAGGATTTTCATATGCACATTTCAATGAATGGTTCCTCCAGGCATGTCTGCACTGATGATTGTTCAATGTGGGTTCAAAGTTTAATGGGGTTATTTTATCATCAATGTCAACTAATACAACTTGATGGGATCTTATTTTATCCACATCACTCATCGCAAGTCAAAGATATTTTCTTTGTTATTATCTGACAGTTAATGTCTGTTAGTGCACTTGTTTGTTACCCTGTTGCTTAATGTGTTGCTGGTATAATATTCAAATTTCCAGCATCCATGATATTTTGTTTTTGTAATAAACTTCTTGTTTATTGGGATGTCTAAAATAATTTTTTTTTCACTTATTACGTTTACTTATTTTACTAATGCATTGTAGCATTGTACCCTCTAGTAACAATGTATTTACTTATTGTAGCGATGTGTAAGCATGATGTATCCATAGCATCAGAGTTACATGGGATATACCGAATTTATACAGCACAGAAATAGTTATTTTGACACGAGCATTCTATCCTGTTGTTTATATTTCACACATCTCTTCCTATTCCATCGATTTCATCTCAGATTTTCATCTCAGCTCTCAGATTTTCCTGTTTATCTTCTTCTTCCCTTCTCTCACGTACGTCTGTCGTTCCCTTTCAAAGCATCTAAGTTTCCATGATAGGTAGCTCCAACTTCAACAACCCCTGAATAAAGACATTTCTCCTTGCTTCCCAATTGAGAACCATGTGGTACCTTTTTGAAAATCCAATTAGGTGATGCTGCCTGTATTAGTGTGGTCTACTCTTTTTGCTATGACTTCACAGGAACATTTCAGCATGGTTAAGCATGAATTAACCCCATTATGATTACTTATGGTAGTAACGTGGCCATGGTGCATGCTACAGCCTTAAATAATACTGCTCAATAGTACAGTATTGCATTGAAATACTCCATAGTCTTATGTTCACTGATAGTACTAAAGTAATATCAACTTATAGTTTCTGAATGTTCAATAAAAACAGAAAATGGTGCAATCACTCAGCAGATCGGGCAGCATTTATGGAAAGAGAAACAAAATTCAGGTTGGAGATCCTGCATCTTCAACCCAAAACATTAACAGATACACTGTTTCCAGAGAAGCTGCTGATCTGCTGAATGTTTCCAGCATTTTTATTTCAGATTTCCAGCATCCAGCTTCCGTATGTTTCCGGTTAATAATCTATTAGAACGCACCCTATAACTTCATTAGCTTTACTTATTGTTTATATTTTCCTTTCCAAGAGTAATGGGTTGCCATGATCACTAATGAGCTTGGAACAGTCCTTATTTCTTCATATTGACTTGCCCTGATGCACCGAGAGCTTCAGCATCGCTTTACTTGTAGCAGTGTGTTGTCAAGATCTATTCGATGTTACCAACATGACCCTTTGCCATGGCACAACATATCATATACCCCAAGTGCCTTAACATTGTTGTAGCTTGTTTTATTGATACAACCCATACCTAATGTTTATTTACATTTCTTCCCAACATGTTACCATGATGCATGCTACAGCCTTGATATTTTTCTGTAACACTATGATGCTAGAGGTAATCAGCAGGCCAGGCAGCATCGGTGGTGAAAAGCAGATGGTCAACGTTTCGGGTCAGGGCCCTTCTTCAGGACACAAGTCCCGAAGAAGGGTCCCGACCCAAAACGTTGACCGCCTGCTTTTCTCCACGGATGCTGCCTGGCCTGCTGAGTTCCTTCAGCCTCATAGTGTTTTTCAGCTTTAATGTAATTTTTTCCCTCTTTTTGGAATTCTATAAACTAAATTTGTTAACATCACCACCTAGAGGTTTAACTGTCGCAATTAATTAATTCACCTTACTTGCTTTAACATATGCTGTCATGACGCAGTCCACAGGCTCAGAATGTTCTTTTGTGTTTTGTGTTGTACAATACATCATTTAGAGTGAGTTTGTTCTAATATAGTTCATAATGTTGCCATGAAGCACCCATTGACTTCAACATGTAGTCTTGCTTTGACGAAGCATATGAGTATCACTCTCTAATGGACTTAATAAGAAACTCAGGATAACAGTCTTCATTCCTAAAATGGTTTGCACTTGGAACTTACCATCACAGTGAATAGTTGAGATGAAAAATGTGAATATAATTAAGGGCAAGTTAGAAACGTTAAGGGGAAGTTAAAGACAGGGAGAAGGGACTGAGGGGTGTGCTAATGGGGTTAGATGGGGTAATGTAGGGTGGTTCATATGGAGCATTAACACATTAGGAACCAATTGGGCCATATGATGTGCCCAGCTGCTGCAAGTACTGCATCAATTTAACATAACGTGTTACCAAGATGCATCCTGTAGCCTCAGAGTGTACATACTTCCTCTCATAACTTGTCATTACAGTACTAGGCAATTAATGGAACCAATATATTTCTTTCCCGTAGCAAGGTGTTGACATACCCTTTTGCCTCAGCATATTTTCTTATTGGGATAATATGTTGCTTTTATGCAACTTCTCTCTTTAATATATGTTAATATGCTGCAAGAATTCAACTTATGGCCTCATTATGTTAAGTCATTTAATTAATTTGTTGATAACGCCCTTTCTAGCTTCAGTATACCTACCTATTTGTGGTAGTAATGTGGACCTTTAAGCATGCAATAACCTCTACATTTGTTCTTATTGTAATAGTGCATTCTATAACCTCAGTATGATTAGTTCTTACCCTAGGTTGCCACATACCTCAGTATTACTTCAGTGTGATCTTGTGTTGCCACAAGTTGCCCAGTAACTTTGGAATGTTATTTGTTCTACATTGCAGTAATGTGGGACCGTGATGCACATTGTAAGCTTGCTATGTGTACCTGTTGGAGAAGTGTGTTGCTATTGCACATGCATTGTTTAACAGTTTTGTCAACAGATTTTGATTCTGAATCACCTGTCCCAGATCCCTTTACAAATCACTAATGTTTGAACTCTTCTCGTCAGATATTTTGACGTTTGATTGTACCTTGTTCCTTTCTGTAACTCTCCTCAGCCTGATGTTATAATCTCTGTTCCTCAAACACTTCCCAGACGAAACAGGCTCTATTCCAGACCACTCCTTTCCTTACTCGTCGATGAAGGCACACGGACCAGAAAGGTTCTAATCTGATTTTAAGAATTCCTCTCCCATTTCCCCTAACACCGTTACTATCCCAGTACGTACTTTGATAATCGAAGACACACATTATCATTACACTGCAGTTCTTGCACCTGTATGTACAGTAATTCCTGCAATTTTTCTCCCTCATCTGTTTTTCACTATCAGGTGGCTTGTAGCATACGCCCAGCAGTGAAATTGCTCTTCTATATTTGCTTAATCTAATTAAATAGAATCTGCCTTTAATCCCTCAACTCAATCATTCCTTTCCAGTACTCAAAGCTGTCAATTCTCCACTAATCTATCTGCCTTCTCTATCGTTCCAAAATATCTGGTTCCCAGGAATGTTAATCCCTGGTCCCTCCTGTCTCTGAGCCAGCTGCCTGTCACTGCCATATCATCGTCCCTCATGGCCACTTATGCCTGCACTTCATCAGTTTAACGACCATGTATTGTGCTTTTACACACACAGATTCCAAATCGAATTTTGTTGTGGCCCACTTTTGCATGATTCCTCCTATTTCTGAACTCTTTACTCAGGAGCTATTTCTCTCCCAGTTCCCTGTGTACCTTGTTTCATCCAACTCCACTCTCATCTCATACAAGCAAACTTGTTTAAAACTTTCCCACAATAATAATTAACCTACCCACAAAGACAGTAGTCTCAGCTTTGTCAAGTTGCAACCCGTCTATCTTGAATTAGGTCCATCCTGCTCCAGAATCAGTCCCAGTGTCCCAGGAATATGAGGTCCTACCCCTGCACCATCTCTGCATTTGTCTGTTTTATCCACTGCTTTAATCAGAGTGCATTAATCTTTGTGTATTCCTGCTAAATATCCAGCTGTGTGTTAATCTTTCATCCTACTGCTTTATCTTTCTCTCTCATCCCACTGTTTTATCCAGCTGTGCATTAATGTTTTAGCCCACTGTTTTAACCAGATGTACAATAATCCCTCTTATCCCATTGTTATATCCAGCTGTGCATTAATCTGTTTCATCCAGCTGTGCATTAATTCATTTTATCCCATGGTTTTATCCAGCTGTGCATTAATCTGTTTTATCCAGCTGTGCATTAATCCATTTTATCACACTATTTATCCAGCTGTGCATCAATCCATTTTATCCCACTGTTTTATCCAGCTGTGCATCAATCCATTTTATCCCACTGTTTTATCCAGCTGTGCATCAATCCATTTTATCCCACTGTTTTATCCAGCTGTGTATCAGTCCATTTTATCCCACTGTTCTATCCAGCTGTGCATCAATCCATTTTATCCCACTGTTTTATCCAGCTGTGCATCAATCCATTTTATCCCACTGTTTTATCCAGCTGTGTATCAGTCCATTTTATCCCACTGTTTTATCCAGCTGTGCATCAATCCATTTTATCCCACTGTTTTATCCAGTTGTGCATTAATCTGTTTTATTCAGCTGTTCCTGAATTCTCCTGTGTATGACACTACAAGATGACTACTGCCTTTGAGGTGCTGCTTTTGAACCATTTTAGCTATTATAACCCTTTTCGCATGTTGGTTATTGATTCTGATAAGGACCACAGCTTCTGGCTGAGCCCTTTCTCCCCTCAAGATCTTCTTCGGTCTTCCATTGATATTATTTTCCCTGGTTCCATAAAGGGAGTGCTCCACATTTGAACCAATAGGAGAAATCAATAGAGATCCCACATGAGCCCCAGCTACAGCATTCTGTGTGTAGACACCAGATTTTACCTCCACAACTTATCCTCTCCACACACGTTCACACTGGCCTTCACCAGTCAGGGCCTTGAGAGTCCTGGTGTGGTTGTACAAGATGCTGGTGAGGCTGCACTTGGAGTATTGTATTCAGTTTTAATCACCCTGCTGCAGGAAGGTTTTGATTAAACTGGAATGAGTGCAGAAAAGATTTACAAGGATGTTGCTGAGACTTGAGGGACTGAGTTAATAGGGAGAGGTTGGACATGCTAGAACTTTTCTCCTTGGAGTGTAGGAGACTGAGAGGTGTATAAAATACTGAGAAGCATAGTCAGGGTGAATACACTCAGTCCTTTCCCCAGGGTTGGGGAATCAAGAACTGGAGGGCATAGGTTTAAGGTGAGAGAGGAAAGATTTAATAGGAACTTTAGGGGCAACTTCTTTTACACGGAGGATGGTATGTATGTGGAATGAGCTGCCAGAGGAAGTGGTTGAAGCAGGTACAATGACAACTTTTAAAAGACAGTTGGACAGGTACGTGGATAAGAAAGGTTTAGAAATTATGGGCCAAATGCTGGCAACTGAGACTAGCATGGATGGGCATCTTGGTTGGCATGAATCAGTTGGGCCGAAGGGCCTGTTTCCATGATGTATGACTCTATGGCACCTCTCTCCAATGTCCTGATCTCCTACTCAATCACTAACAAATTGATAATCATCATTAAGGATCTTTTTGAACATCCAACTTATGCTGTTGTTTCTGCAGCTGAACTGCATTCTCGTGCCTGTTTAACACCTAACATCATCACTGCCTGCAGGGGTAATTCCAAATCAGCATTGTACAAAGATTGATGTTGCCATCTATGCAACCTGCAGACTTTTAGCATCCAGGGACAGTATCTGCCCAGTTTGCAGATTAGCTCTGGTTGCATGCGAGTCCTGATCAAATTTGGATGCAAATGGATGGTTGCAGTGCCAAGAAAACAGCTCTTTACAGCTCAATGTAGCCCACACAGTGGCCAAGGCTGGAAATTAAAGGAAGAAGCATAAACTGGATTTAACTCATGGAAGGAAACTGGATTGAAGATTGGGAAGGACTGATGGGATTAAGTGGAAGCAATAAAAAGAAACAGCTAAGAAAAAATATAAAGCCTTTTTTTCATCATTACTAATTAACTCCTGAAAGACTAGAAGTCCATATTTAGAAAATTGTATTTCAGGACCTGATTTCTTGTTGGAAGCAATTATAAATTACCATTACATATAAATATCCCTTACTCATGCATGCACCAGGTCTAATTTTCCCTGGCACCTTTTTTCTGAGGCTTAATGGGCCTTCACCCCAAGTTCAGGTCACTGCATTGACTTCAGTGTTGAGTCCATCAGTGCGGACTGGTACAACACAACCCGTGGAGTTGCCAAGAATCTCAGTGCTGCTATGGAATTATCCTATGTCTGCAGTACATTCATGTTTTGTAACTGTGTTGCCATAATGCACAATGCAGTTTCATTATGTTCCTGTACATTATGTACGAATGCAATGCTATGATACATTCCGTTGCCTCAGTATGTTGCAGTAATATATTGTCATGTTGTTGTACAGTTAGCATGTTTCCTGTGTATTTTGTTGCAACAATAAACTTGATTCAGGCACAAGTGGTTTCTTTACCGACTGCTTCCTTTCAGTTAATGTTGTAACCATACCCCAGGCTCTTCTATATTTATTGTTTGCCCAGTCAAGGGGTACACCAACCTAATGATTCTTTCCACATCTGCCTAGATGATAGAATGTGAATTCTCCAGTGCACGTGTCATATCTCCTTTGCTGGTGGGATTGGTTGCCATCACTAACTCAGTCATGACCGAAATATCCCCTTCACTCTATGGGGGTAGGTTACCTTCTATTACACTGCCAACCAAATGCAGGTTAAAAGCAGCCAATCAATTATGTTTAAACCTCAATGTGAGATGCTAATGTTGGTGGATTCCCATGGCTATAGTCGTACCAAATGGATATACATGCAATCAAGATTCTTTGGTCCGGCAAATACTCCAAAAGTAATTCAGGCCTGATTAAACAACAGCGTACTTTGACCAATAACAATATTGTTTTTGTACAATTATTCTACAGCATTGTATGAAATAACTAGCAATTGATACAACCGAATTCCTCCATGATGGCTTGTTTAAGCTGATTAGATGTTACCGCTCATTCATCATAGTAAAGGAGATTGGACTTACAATTGTCCACAGAGTACTCTAACTTTTGGAGGAACAGATTCTATTCTATTCCAAAACTACATGGCCACTTTACACCTTACTTATATCAGTATCCTGCCAAGCCAGTGCCTGGCTGAACTGCTTTCTCCTCTTATCTGTAAGTGTCTGGTACTTTGAGTATTATCATAAGACCAATCACTTCTTACATGTTGTAGATCTCCTGGGAAGTGGCGTTGAAACCTCATCACATGCCCAAAGTCCTAAAGCAAAGTGTGCCTTCACCATTAAAGCAATTAAAATATTCCACACGTCCTAAAGGCAGTTTTGAAATGTGTTTCCAGGATGCTCCATATAACCTCAATATTTCCCTGAGAAGTCATGAAACATCCATAACCTCAATATTCTTTTACCTATTATGTTTATGTTTTGGAATGTTGCACTCTGCAGCATTTTACTAATGCTGTTTCTATTGTGTACCCAATAGCTCTGTAACACAATATGTAGGTGTGATGCACCCTGTGGACTCAGTATACTTCCTCATTCTTATTGAGTCTCAGAATATTCCTTTGCTGTTGTTATGATGCACCCCTGTAGCCTCAATGGGATGATGAGCAGATCATTAGTATGGTGGTGTATTGATTGAAGGTTAAATACTGGCCAGTTAGAATGCTCTTTACTTTCCCCAGGAGGGAATATGAGTCATTCATCTAAGAATGAATAATGCAGCACCCAATCAATGCTGCAGTGTGTGTTAATTTAGAGTTTATACTCAAGTCCCTGAATTGGGCTTTGAACCCAAAACCATTTGCCTTAGAGAGACAAGTGTGGTACCATCTAAGCCATACCTGACACCCTGAAGCTGTCTACAGTCTCAGTAAGTTAACTAACATGAGTAATGTAACTATGATGCACCCCGTGGCCTCAGCAAATTTTATTTCTGAAGTAATGTGTTATTGTATTCTGCTTAGTGCGAGTACTGTCACTTGTTCTAGTAAAATTTTGCCAGGATGTATCATATAGCCTCAGCATGCTTAGTAGCTGCATCAATGTATCATCGTGATACATTAGCCCCAGTATGATCTAATCTTTTAGCAATGTGTTTCCATCATGAACATTGTGGTCTCAGTCTATTACTACAAGACTAATATTGAGTTGTCATACACAGGAATGTTTACTTACTATTGTATTATCATGAAAAGAAAATGTATTGCCATTTACATGGAAGTTTAATAATCTCAGATCATCCCAGATAGTTTGTAGCCATTGTAATCCCTCTGTAGTGTAGTTACCATAGGAAACACAGCAACTAATTTGCACAAAGAAAGATCCAATAGACAGCAAGATGATGATTAACGGATCGTCCTTTTATTGCTTGGAGATTAAATGTTGACCAAGCCATGGGAGAAAAGTTCGCTGCTCTACATTGAATTGTTTTTGGGGATCTTTTGCATCCACTTGATAAGACAATTAGCATCTAGAATGTTTCAATTCATTTACTTTTGTTATATGTTGGCATAACACACTGCAGAAATTAGGATGTTTGCTTAGTTTTGCAATGTGTTACCATCATACAGCTTGTTGCATGTGTTGTCAAGACAACCTATAGCTCCGATACATTAACTACATTGACGACGACATTGCTTGGATATACATTAAAAGCCTTAGCTTCTCAATACTTCTGCATCCTATATCCTCAGCATTCTTACTTCATGTAGTAGACCTCAGTTTGCTTAATGCACTAATATGCTATTTTTTAAAATCAGCATATTTATCATACCATTGTGAGGTGCTACCATGATGCAACATATGGCCTCATGAGATCCCAATACTCTAGCAGGTGTTGTCATGGTGCTGCTGACAGAATTAGTGCACGTATTTATAATATTACACCGCAGTGATACATGCTGTAGCCTCAGTGTGTTAACATGAGGTGGTCCTATGTTGTAATGGTATACCCGACAACATCATTAGGTTTACTTCCTGTAATAACACACATAACAACGTACCACCAGCTCTGCATCTTTGGCTGCTCTGGGATCGTGTTGCCAAGATACACACTGTGATCTCAGTATATTTATACTCTATGATAATCTGTTGCTGCAATGTACTTCTCAGTATCACTGCTTACTATAGTATTATATTTCCATGTGCAGTCCACAGCCTCAGTGTATGTATTACTGTACTTATGCATCATCATCGTCATGACTGAAGGGTCACAGTCCACTCCCCACCTCACTATGTTTACCTTTAATAGTCCTGTGATGCGATGGTACACTTACTTACTTGTTCTACTTACTTCCTGCAGAAATATCTTCCAGTGATTCAACCCACACCCTCTGTGTGTTTAACCGTTGTGGGAATATGTTGCCTTGGGGCAACCTAGAATTTCAAGGTTTCTGTGATAAAACGTAATTGTGATGCACTGTATAGTCCCAATATGTTTACCTACTCCATGAACCAGTTGTTGTGATGCACCTTGTAAAGTCAACATCATGTATACCCAGTGGCATCAGTGCAACCATTTTACAACAGTGAATGAAGGTACAGAGGCTACAGGGTACATTATTGAGAGTTATTGTAGTAACAGGGGAGATCGGTTGTTGCTCCCGAATCCCTGGCCACCTACCTCAGCCCTAGCATGGCCCTGGTGCAGTCTTCTACTGGGAGCACAATTTTGTTCACATTCAAGTAAACTTGAGCCTTGTTGAAAATATCATTAAATCAAAGACCCCACCCACCCCAGACATTCTCTCTTCTTCCCTCTCCCATCAGGTAGAAGGTACAAAAGCCTGAAAGCACATACTGCCAGGCTCAAGGACAGTTTCTATCCCGCTGTTATAAGACTATTGAATGTTTCCCTAATACAATAAGATGGACTCTTGACCTCACAATCTACCTCGTTATGGCCCTTGCACCTTATTGTCTACCTGCACTGCACTTTCTCTGTAGCTGTGACACTTTATTCGGCATTCTGTTATTGTTTTACCTTGTACTACCTCAATGCACTGTGTAATGAATTGATCTGTATGAACAGTATGCAAGACAAGTTTTTCACTGTACCTTGGTCATGTGACAATAATAAACCAATTCAGATTCCAAAACATTAAAAATATTAAGATGTAATGCATTTGAAACACAAGAAAGTCCACAAAATAAATTAAAAACATTGAGACTGATTTAGTTAAATAATAAACTTCCTCCAGGCAGCCGACGTCTCCTGTTCACCTCAGTGGCTCTTCTGTGCTAGGGTCGGGATTAATCCGGCACATGTTCAGGAGGCAGATTTCCAGTCTGAGAACCGGGAAGTCTGCAGAAGATTACTCTGCCCCAATGGCTCCCTGAGGATCTACTGGAGCCTGGCAGGAATGGACAGGTGGACAAAAAATGTCGCCACTGCTTTTGGCTGACAGAAACCGGGACTTCTGCAGAGGAAGTGGGTGAGTCCCGGCAGTAACACTAGGGTCAGGTTGGAAGATCTGGCGAAAATGTTGGCATGATGCAGAGCATCGCCTGAGAATGTCACCTCACTGTAGTGATGTTGAGGTGTATCCTGAAGCTTCAGTCCATTTAATTGCTGCAGCAACCTGGTGTCAGGTAGTTCCCCACAGGTTCAGTATCATTAGTTTCTATACTGACATGTAATACAGCCTCAGCTTGTAGACCTGTTTTATTATGGTGCACCCAATAGTATCATTCCACTTATTTGCTACAGTTATATGATGCATTGGTGTAGTAGATGTCATAGTGCATTTGTTTGTACCAGTACACTGCTGTGATGCACATGCTGGATCAGTAATTGGTTTATTATTGTCACATATATTGAGATAGAGTGAAAAGCTTTAATTTGTACGATATCATTGCATGACGGATCATTCCAAACATAAGTACATTGAGGTAGTACAAAATGAAAAGCAATAACAGAATGCAGAATATAGCGTTATAGTTACAGAGAAAGTGCAGTGCAGGTAGTACAAGGGCTATGACAAGGTAGAGTGAGAGATCAAGAGTTCATCTTAATTGTACAAGAGGTTTGTTCAAGAGTCTTATAACAGCAAGATAAAAGGTGTCCTTTAACCTGGTAGTATGTGTTTTCAAGCTTTTGTATCTTTTGCCCGATGGAAAGGGGGAGAAGAGAGAGAGAATGACCAGTATGATTACTTTGAGTAGTAATCTGCTAACATGACATTCTTATTGCCAGAATATGTTTGGTTAGATTTGGCTAAGTGTTGCTGTGTAGCAATCTATAACCTCGTGCTTACTTTGTGTTATCGCGTCACCTGTACTTACTGTAGGAGTTGTGTGTTGTAGTGCTCCCTGTTGCTTCAGTATCGTTCTTAATGTAATAATTTGTTCTAATGTGTAGCCATTAGCCTCACGACATACTCACTTTAATGACATCTTGCCAAGATGTAGACTAGATGCCAAGTCTAGAATTACATTGAACATATGGTACAGAGGCAGGCTGTTCATCCCATCTATCCGCTTCTGGTGCTGATATTTTGCTCTCATTCTTTCCACATCAGCTCAGCCGTACATCTGACTTTTCTATTCCTTTTACCCTCATGTACTTGCCATTTCCTTTCAAAGTGCCTGAGAGTAAATTATCCTTATTTTCGTATTGATAATGTTACTTAATCTAACCTTGTGTCACCATGATGCACCTTTACGCCTTTGCATGTTCCCTTGCTCTGCCAACGTCTTGCCAAGATGCATCCTTTGATGTTAGTAATTATTTTTATTTTAAGAACATGTTGCCATTGTGCAAATGCTGGGCTCATTATCTTAACTTATTACAGTAATGACTTGATATTGTGCACCTCATAGCAACAAGATGTTAATTCATTGTTGTAATGTGGTGTTGATGCAGTCTATAGAATTGACATGTTTACAAGTGATGCTGTGGTACACTATCTAGCATCATTACATTCACTAGTTCTGGTAATATGTTGCTATGATGTAGCCTGTGGTTTCAGTGTGCTGAACTGTCACCTCCATCCACCTTCAGTGTGTCTATTATTGTAGTGGTAAATTGATGTGATGCACCCTATAGTGTTGGTGAAATAATGTGTTGTTGTGATGTATCCCACAACCTCAATATAAGATATCTTTATTAGTAACATGTACATCAAAACACACAGTGAACTGCATCTTTTGCGTAGAGTGTTCTGGGGACAGCCTACAAGTGTCGCCACGCTTCCAGCACCAACGTAGCATGCCCACAACTTCCTAACCTGTACGTCTTTGGAAAGTGGGAGGACCCGGAGGAAACCCACACAGGCACAAGGAGAACGTACAAACTCCTTACAGAAAGCAGCCGGAATTGAACCCAGGTCACTGGCGCTGTAAAGCGTTACACTAACCACTACATTACCATGCCTTCACATACTGTTGGAAATGTGAAATACTGGAAAAATTCAGCAGGTCAGGCAGGCAGCATCTATGGAGAGAGAGAAACAGAGTTGACCTTTCAAGTCAATTTCTTCAGAACTAGAACATTTGGAGATAAAGATGTCTTCCTGTTCTTCTGAGGCCTCACGAATTTCTTTCTTCTCCCATACACCCTATATTGCTCGAGACTCTCTCGATCCCAGTTACCAATACCTGCCATATGTTTCCTTTTTTATCCTGAACAAACCTTCACTGTTATCAAAGTTCCCTAATCTTGCTACCTTTGCCTTTCCACCTTACCAGAACTTGCTGGCCCTGTACTAACTCTATTTTAGAAGATTCCCACTTGTCAGCTGTTTTACATGCAAGCATCTACTCCCGATCTAATTTCACCAGGTTCTCTCTTACACTATTAAAATTAGCCTTACCCCTGTTCAAGACCTTAACTTGAGGACCAACTTTATCGCTTTCCATAACTACCTTAAAACTTACAGAATTATTATGATCTCCCCCCAGAGTGTTCCCCCACCAACACTTTCACCACCAGCCCGTTCTATTTAAGGTCGAGTACTTCTCCATCTCTAGTAGGACCATCTACATATTGTCTCAAGAAACTTTCTTGGAAGCACTTAACAAATTCTGCACTATCTAAGCCCTTTGTACTAAGGCAAACCCTGTCAAGATTGGGAAAGTTAAAATCTTCCAAGACTATAACTCACCCTTCTGTATGCTTCTACCTACAGCAGGAACCTCAAGGCTCTGGTAAAATGCCACCAGTGCTGCCTCAGTAAAATCCTGCAAATTCACTTGAAGGAGAAGTGAACCAACGTCGTGTAAAATTACGGAGAATCTCAAGACATTCTATCAGTATGTCAGGAGCAAGAAGGTAGCCAGGGAAAGTGTGGGTCCCCTGGAGGTCCAAAGGGGTAATCTATGTGTGGAATTATGTGATATGGACAAGGTCCTAAATGAATACTTTTCTTCTGTACTCACTAAGGATAAAGAGATGGAAAATAGTGAGTTCAGGGATGAGTATGTGGATAATCTAGGGCAGGTCAGTACTAAGAGGGAGGAAGTGTTCGATGTCATGGGATCAAGGATGAAAAACACGGTGATGCTGGAGGAACTCAGCCGGCCAGGCAGCATCCATGGAGAAAAGCAGGTGGTCAACATTTCCAGTCAGGACCCTTCTTCAGGACTGAAGATAGGAAAAGGGGAAGCCCAATATAAAGGAGGGAAAAGCAGAGCAGTGATAGGTGGACAAAGGAGGGGCAGCGGGGTGGGCACAGGGTGGCGATAAGTAGATGCAGGTAAGAGATAGTGATAGGCAGGTGCGGGGGAAGGAAGTGAGACCAAAACGCAGACTAGGTGACCGTTTCGCAGAACACCTGTGCTCTGTCCGTAACCGCGACCTACATCTTCCCGTTGCCAGTCACTTCAACTCCCTCTCCCACACTGTCACTAATATGACAGTCCTCGGCCTCCTCCACTGCCAGGAGAATTCCAAGTTTAAACTGGAAGAACAGCACCTCATTTTCCGTCTTGGAACCTTGCAGCCTAACGGCATGAACGTTGAATTCTTCCACTTTAGGTAATCCCCACCCCCCCCCCCCACCACCACCACCACCACCACGCTTCTTCTCTCCTTTCCTAGCCTCCTTTTTTTCCCTCTCTCTTCTTACCTTTGACCCATCCCCTGGTGGATCTGCTCTCCCCTCCTCCCCCACACCTGCCCATCACTATCTCTTACCTGCATCTACCTATCACCACCCTGTGCCCACCCCACCTCCCCTCTTTTGTCCACCTATCACTGCTCTGCTTTCCCTCCTATATATTGGCTTCCCCTTTTCCTATCTTCAGTCCTGAAGAAGGGTCCTGACCCGAAACGTTGACCGCCTGCTTTTTCTCCACGGCTACTGCCTGGACTGCTAAGTTCCTCGAGCATCATCGTGTTTTTTCATCTAGATTCCAGCATCTGCAGTCCTTTGTTTCTCTGTCATGGGACTCATAAGGGTTGATAGTAAGAATCTTTTTCCCATGGTAGGAATATCAAAAACAAGAGGGCATAGGTATAAGGTGAGAGGAAGACATTTTAAGTTAAGATACAATATCTTTATTAGTCACATGTATATCGAAACACACAGTGAAATGCATCTTTACGTAGAATGTTTCTGGGGCAGCCCCGCAATTGTCGCCACGCTTCTGGCACCAACATAGCATGCCCAAAACTTCCTAACCCGTAGGTCTTTGGAATGTGGGAGGAAACCGGAGCACCCGGAGGAAACCCATGCAGACACGGGGAGAACGTATAAACTCCTTAAAGATAGTGGCCGGAATTGAACCCAGGTCGCTGGCACTGTAATAGTGTTATGCTAACCGCTACACTACCGTGCCTGCCCTATAGGGGATTTATAGGGGATTTGAGAGGAAAATTTCTTTTACACACAGAGTGGTTGATATCTGGAACTCGCTGCCAGAGGAGGTGGTAGAGTCGGATATAATCACTACATTTTAGAGATATATAGATAGGCACCTAAATAGGTAAGGCATAGAAGGAACAACAAACACAGTGCTGAAGGAAATCAGCGGATCAGGCAGCATCTGTGGAAGGAAATGGATAATCAACGTTTCGGGTCGAGACCCTTCATTTGCACCTGAAATGTTGGACTGTCCATTTCCCCTCTGCAGATGCTGCCTGACCCACTGAGTCCCTCCAGCATCTTGTTTGTTGCTCCAGATTCCAGCATCCGCAGTCTCTTGTGTCTCCAAGGCATGGAAGGTTACCCATCAAGGTGGGCAAATGGGATTAGTGTGGATGGTCAAAAAGGTCAGCCCCTTTCCATGCTGTGTGACTCTTATCTGTGAACTGCAGTTGGACCACTGGGTGACCTTGGTTCTGGATGGTTGTTGCTGTAGGTTGAACAGTCTCCTGTTAGTTCCGAACATTAGGTCCATTGCAAGTCCAGAGGGAAGAGCGAGGAAAGAACAAGTGGAAAAATTGCAATAAGGTGGAGGGAAGGGATTTAACTCATTCTTCAGGTTGTGTTATTTTTGCACTTCTAATTGTTGCTAATGTTTCAATAACAGTGAGTTAAGGTCAACAAGTCTTCAACTACTTTGTGAATATCAGACCCAATTTTTAAATAGGGCAGTCACACATCATCACTATTAAAGTGTGGCACTGGGACTAACTATAAAAAGCGGCTAAAATTAACCAAGAATATTTTAATATCTTTCCGCACAGCAATAGAAAATAATCGGCCGTGTTCTGTCTGTGCACTTCTTCCCAGACCATCCTTGAAAGATGTCAGAAAAAAAAATCCAAATGAAGGAAGGTGTTCTGTGGGAACTGTCAGACAAGGTTTGGATAAGACATCAACTGTGGAATGCTGCATCAGACAAAATCAGCATAAAGGCATGGGAGGAGGAGGCAGTGAGTTGCCCCACATCAGTGGATTTCTCTCTGACCCAGACCCTTGTTCAATGTCACTAGCGCTGGGAAGGTATGTGAAGTATAGACTTTTGAAATGACATTCTGTGTATTGTTCCCGCCAGTCTTCTTAATTTTATGTTAGTTATGGAAAATGGAATACAGCCATGTAAAATACAGTGTCAATGTGCAACAATGTTCCTGAATTTAATGCCTTTCCATCTCTCCTCTGGTTGAATGGATAACGTAAGGCTCTGCGATCAGTCATGTGATGCACTCACTCTCCATCACTCTGTGTTGGATATGAGTGCTCCAGGAGCTGGTGATTCCAGGTGGGAGCAATCCCTTCCTGAGGACAGGGCTTACAGCTGCTGAGTTACAAGGGTCGACCTTCTGGAGGCCAATAGATTACGAATAGAGGGGAGGTACGTGTCACATCTTCAGGCTTTGTGAGAGACGAGGAGATCTGAGTCAGGAAGGGGGACGCCCAGGACTTGTAAACTGCTGGTCTGCACGCTTTCTGACATCAGGGAAGGCAAGGGCTGTTGAGTTGGGCAATGCTCACACAGTATGTGACACTCTCCCTGAGTGTTACCATATTCTGGGTTGTGCTTGGAATCTGAGGCTGAAGCATTTGGCAGATAAACATTTTTCACCATTGTAATATCCTGCATTTTCCTTCCTACAGGTCCACAGCAGCCTAAGGAGATGGGGTTGCAGAGCGCACTGGAGTGGTGATTCGTCGAGGAGGGCAACAAAGGAAGGGTCGGAGCAGCAGTAGGGAAGGGAGGGCTGTATGCCCCTGGAGGGTGAGGGAGAGAAGGCGAGCAAAGAGCAGCCCTCATTCCTAGCCCATGCTGTATATTGAGAGCACTGACGTTGGGAAATGCTTCTCTGCAATAAATATCACACACGCGCCCAGCCCCCCACACCCTCTCATCCATTCCACATCCCTTCCTTCCCTAAGTCCACTTGGCCTGGGACATAAAGAGCTTCCTCTCACCGGCATTCACCCAAGCTTTCGCCACAAGATTAAGGTGATGGGGTTTGCAAATTTGAGTCTGTCAGAGAGTGGCGGGGAATGTTGGTGAGAGACCTTTCAGAGATGTTCATCAGGGCCCTGCAAGGTTAGGTAATTCTCAGGTGGGGTGGGCCAAGTGGGAGTGGGAACATGGCAGGAGCTGCTAGTTCTGAGTGAGTGAGCAGAATGTTGAAGCTGCTCTAGAGGGCTACTGGACACAAGCTGGCGGCTTTCGACAGAATTTGGCCAAATCTGGCCACGACATGGACAACCTTGGTCGGAAAGTGGACAATCTTCAGGAGGATAGATGGACTTAGGCAGAAAAGTGACCAACCTTGGCGGGATGAGGCTGATCGTTTGCAAATTATTTGAACAATTGATGTCAGTGCAGTGAAGAATAGTCTAGCTGTCCCCCTCACATACCCACCTTCTGCTCCTTCTGAAGAAACGATCAAAGCTTGTTGTTGTCCGAGCCACTTTCTCACCCCTATCCACCTCTAGAGCCTAGGGTGTCCAGTTGCTCAAGCAGATGCCTTAAGAGAAGCATCAGCAACCCAGCTCCTAACTCTTGATTCTGACTGACAGGCCAGGTGCAAGGACCGAGCCATTGCATCAAAACAGATTCCTTTTTGGGAAATATGTGGCAGAGGATAGAGTTGTTTTCTCCACTTGTATGGAGCCCACTCTCACTCAGGCACAGGTGATGCTCAGGGCAGCTCTTTTTGGACTAAACTCTTCTCACGATTGTAGGTTCAACTCTCAAGAGTCTTAGGCTGAGGGCCAGTGCTGGACTGAGGGACTGATGAATTGGAGTTTTAACCTTTCAGATGAAAAGTTAAGTATGGCCCAGTTATTTCCCAGCATCTGGATTCATATTTAATCAATATTTCTAAAGAAAAAACAGTTTACTTGTTCATCATCAAGCTGCTATTTATGGGAGTTTGCTGTATACAGATTTGATACCATATTGCCAGCATCTCTACTACCAAAGCAATTAGCTCTTGTGCGTCTTTGATGTCAGAGGTGGTGAAAGGTGCTATATAAGTACAAGTGTGTCTTCCCTTCACAACTGTGAGAGTGTACATATTATCCACTGTCATTGTTCCATTGTTGCCATTGTGCAATTTTATTGGTAAGTATTTTAAAAATTTCTTTTAACTCTTTCTCTTTTAGAAAGTTTCAAACTTAATAGAAAACACCTCACTTTCTGTTGTGCAAAATTCGAGCTCTATTTTCACTTTTACCTTTTGTTTCTGTCTGTGCTGAGCTGGGGAGGTGGTGGAGAGATCATTTGACACAGTGCTGGTGACCACAGCCCCAGTCACTCGC
The DNA here is from genome assembly GCF_009764475.1 of Pristis pectinata. NCBI lineage: Eukaryota > Metazoa > Chordata > Chondrichthyes > Rhinopristiformes > Pristidae > Pristis > Pristis pectinata. The sequence goes on from NC_067437.1 coordinate 8,224,895, forward strand.
GCCTTCACCACAAATCCAGTGACATCTCAGCATGCACTGATTGTCAGCGGGGAGTCTGATCGGCCTTGCAAAAAAGTCTTCCAGCAACTTGCAACTCCTGGTGAATCCACCCCCATCCCAAGTGATTATAACAGCAGATGCAGTGAAATCAACATTATTTTCCTGTTGATTCTTGATCCATTGGCACCCAAAAACCTCAATGTACTTGCTTACTGCAATATCATGTTATCTTGATGAATCCTACAGCCTCTCATTGTTACTTTAATGTGCTAATATGTTGTTAAATAGCCTCAGTGGGATGAAATTGGACAGCCCCAAAAGTTGGCGTAGGAATTGTGCTTTGGGATTAACCTGAAGTCATTGCTTTGAGACATACAGCACGCCAAGGGCTGATTCCCATGACTGGAGCTAAGAATAATACTGAACTTCAACAGGGAGGGTTTCAAGGTTATAACTAATTTAAAGCCAATCTGCAGTTCTTAAGGAGAAGCAGTGCTCTGGCTGGCACTGATAATGGAAGTTACTGCAAAATAATTTTCTGAAATGGAAAAAAAGAGATCTTCACAGAAAAAGCTAACGTTGCACTGGAAACTCTTGTGTGAGAGGTGGAGAGTTGTCCCCTTCACAGGAGCTGAATGCTCAACAGACAGTGGTAGAAGGTAACTGTGGAAATCCAGCCCCTGCCACTTGAATCCAGTGTCATAAAATGTTTGAGAAGACCTCACACACGGTCAAGGCCAGGGAACATCTCTCCAAATGTCATCTCCTCCCAATGACACCACTAACCTCAGGCACTGTTGAATGTGCCAGACTCAAGCACTCACTAACTAACACTCTTGAATATTCACATGCTCTGCTGTGCTTTTACAGACTTAGCGCTGGTGCAAGCTTCCCCCCGCTCCCCATCGACAACAGTTTGTACACACGGCCACAGCAGGCACATCACCCAGACAGATGGGGCTGTGTTCTTTGCTGCACTCTCCTCTCTCTTGAAGGAAAAGGTGGCTCACAGTGGGAGGCAGCGAGAGTTGAGGAGGCAGGGACGGTTGCCTGTAAGGGGAAGGAGAGAGTATTGGGCATCGGTGAGATGACATTGGTCAATGGAGAGACTGAAAATCAACTTGCTCACATCCCAAACCCCCCTCATCCCACACCTCTTTGCAGATAATGTGAGTGTGGATCTCTGACTGCCCCTCCTCCCTCACCCCATGTGTCTTTCCCCTATAAGAAGCCCAAGAATTACAATCTGGCCAGTCAGTGGAGGAAGAGGATGAACCTGAGGATGAAGAGACACCGTCAACTGATTCCACAATCACAGTCATCCGCTCAGCCAGTGGCAGGGTTGTGGAGTGGAGATGGGATACACTGATGCGGCACTGGGCACACAGAACCTGTGTCCAGGGCAAGGAGGCTAGGACAATGAATGTGTTAGTTCCTCAAGTGCAAGACCATATGCAGCCTCTACTGAATAACTACCGTGGTGGAGCAGGCTACCTGTGGGCACAGAGGATGGCTGTCATCAGTTCATTGGCAGGCCTGCCAGAAGACAGTATTCATTGTCAAGAAACAAACGGAATTCCTGACCAGCTTTGCAGGGAGCTTTGTACAGATCCTGGAGTCTGTCCCTTGCAGCTCGGACATGATGCATCTGTGATCTCAACCACGACACAGTGCCTGATAGCAGAGTTTCCCTCATTGCCTGAATGCTGCTGCAGATGCTGAGACTGTTGCTACCTTGGCCGTGGGTACTGACGACGGGAAGTGAACGAAGGAGAATTCAGGATCTCACAGCAGTCCTCCCGTGTCCTTGCTGCCGCCTGTCATCCAACCGTACCAAGATGCTGTGCTCCAGAGTCGGGCCATCTAGATCCCGAACCACCCCTCAATGGAACACGGGAACACACAGACTATTTAGCCCTGTGAGCCTATACAGTCATTCAGTGAGATTATGACTGGCTTCCCATCCTCATATCTTTTAAAAGTGTTAGTCAACTAAAAAAATCTACTAATCTCATATGTAAAGTTAACAATTTACATTCAATCAATTCCCATTTATATTCCAAATTTCTGCTCTGCCATTCTGCATGTAGAAGTTTTCTTAACTGGCCTCTTGAAAGGTAAGCTTTTGACTAACCCCTAATCCCAGAAACCCCAATCACCAGTTTCCCCTTAATATCCTGCAAGCTTAAATCCAATCAACCTATTTACTTTTGAAATTCTAGTGGATGCAACTCTGGTTTGTGGAAACTCTCTTCATAACATAGCCCTTAAAGTCCAGGTATCATTCAGGTAAATCTGGACTGCACTCCCTCCAGAGCTGATAGCGCCTTTCTTAAGTGCTGTTTGCAGAACTGCTCGTGAACATGAGATGTGGGCTTACTAGGGCTTTGTAAAGTATAACATTACTAGTCCATCATAGCCCAGTCCCCTGATGTCTGGGTACACATCCTGGACATTTTGTTAATTTCTGTACATGGACACCAAGTCTCTGAACTTCTGCAGCTTCCAGATTTTACCACATAGGAAGTACTCTATTCTCTCCAATGTAGGTGTGTTGTGCTCATTGCTTATGTTGACATCTATTTGCCACAGTTTAACTGTTTTGCTTAACCTATCAATATTTCTTTTTAATTTAATGTTTCCATCCACACTCCTCACAATGTCACATGGATAACCTTCAATGCAACACTTCCGTCCCACCATTTAAGTTAGTTAAAGATCCACACAAGTCCTGTGGGACCTCATAGGATAAGATAAGATATCTTTATTAGTCACGTACATCAAAACACACAGTGAAATGCATCTTTTTGTGTAGTTTTCTGGGGGCAGCCCGCAAGTGTCGCCATGCATGCCCACAACTTCCTAACCCATACGTCTTTGGAATGTGGGAGCACCCGGAGGAAACCCATGCAGTCACGGGGACAATGTACAAACTCCTTACAGACAGCGGCTGGATTTGAACCCAGGTCGCTGGCACTGTTAAGCATTATGCTAAAGACTACCTGCTTAATGTTCCTGCTCTGATGGAATTCGCGCAGCGCCAGGTCTCTCCATCTGTAGGGGTTTAACAAATCTCTCAGCTCGCCATGGCTTCTGAACATGCACCCAATGCCCAGTCCCCAGTTGAACACAAGACTGCCTTGGCCTGGACAAATGCCTGGGATGGAACCCCTGCCCAGAATAAACATCAAACTTCCAACTTGATGGCAAACCTGCCTGGTTTTTTTGACTTGCTGTGGGAAACCTGCAAGACTTTTAATCAGAAGAGCCAAATGGGACGTTATTGTTGCTGACAACTGGTTACAAATGGCATTCAAGAAGTTCCATAGGATGTGGCTGCAGTAAACCTGATTAAACCATGCACCATGCAACGACAGATGTGATGGTAACATTGAGAGAAACTCCCTCTCTGCACTTGCATTATAATGGTCAACCTCAATTTGGACATGATCATTGGTCCAAACCAGCCACATAAAGGAAGATTGCTGACAACAGATTTGAATTTTCTGATCAGTACGTTTACTTATTACATTCCAGTGCTCCGTATGCGATCTATTCATTGCTGCTTGCATGGTGTAGTGTTTGTTGACTAGACATTTCCGTTCTCTTTTTAAGGTGGCATAGTATTGAATTGGAGGCAATTTAGAGAAGGTTTGCTGGGTTGATTCATGGAAAGAAAGGATTGTTTTCTGAATAAGTGTTGAATAGGTTGGACCCGTACTCATTGGAGTTCAGATGAATGGAATTTAAAACACGAGGGGACTTGACAAGGTAGATGGTGAGAGGGTGTTTCCCTCTGTGGGGAATCTAGAACCGGATGGAGGCACAGATTCAGAATAAGGGGGTCACCCACTTCGGGCAGATAAGGAGGAGCCACCTTCGCTCAGAAGATTGTGAGGGGAACAGTGGAGGCTGCTTCATTGCGCTTGTTCGAGACTGAAACGGATCTTTAGTCTACAGGTGATGGGGACCAGGCAGGAAAGTATAGCTGAGGCCAAAATCAGATCACCTGTGACATTATTTGAATGGCGGAGCAGTTACAGCGGTCTGTGTGGCCTACCCCAGCTCTTATTTCTTATGTCTCTACCTGGAATCAATTACTTGTTTTGTCCAGCGTTGATATTTGTTGTGTACATGGTCCATTATTTGTTGTCTACAAAGTCTATCTTTTCCTTGTGTATCATTCCAGATGGCTCTCTTTCTGCATTCTTTAGAAGCTAAAGAGCTGGGTTGGACATGAGGTGGTCTAAAGGTAAAATCAGAGATTAGTTGCATTTAGTGGAAGACAATTTTTGTGCAATAGAGTTGAAGTGCAATGAGCTGCCTTGAGAAAGTCTTTAACCAGCTCTTGGCCTGCTGGTTTGCATTAAGGAAGTTGTATGTTCTTGGAGGATGAAGAACTTGAACTAACGCCCTTTATCAACAAGAGCAGGCAGATTGGGATTAATATGGGCACTGCAGAGGATTTTAAGGGTTACTTAAAGATGTTCACTCAGTGATGGAGGTCTAAGGAGGAAGCAGCATGCAGCTTTCTGCAAGACCCTGTCACTCAAACTGAAATCCTTTGAGGACCTTAACTAGAGAGAGTGAGTGCTGAGCTCCTCTCCCTGCTGAATAGCTTACAGGAGTCACCGGGATAAAGGGATTGCTAAATCACTGGCACCTTCTTGGAGTCCCTTTAATCTGGAGGAGAAATGGTAGTGGAAGAGGAGCCAAGATAGCACAGGAGGGGCACCAGGAGGGGGGAGATAGACTTCTGACCAGCAAGCACATTCCAGCCCGATAGTAGGGGCCCTGGTTCTTGGGAATATCCTTCCACACTTGCATTCTACATGTTCAGTGGAAGCACATGACTCTGGGGTACACCTACAGCTGGACTCACTAAAGCTGCAGCTGTGATATTGGCACCCACAAACACCTTTAAATCATGAAAGTCATCAACTAGCCTAAAAATTGCAGTACCGATATCTGACTCCTGGCTCCATTCTGAGTCATGTTCAGGATTCACTATTTACTGTGTACAATGTCCATTATTTGATTTGTATGGCCTGCTATCAATTTCTCCTGAGGGACTTTATCAAATATGTTTTGGAAGACAATAAATAACATCCGCCAACAAACCCTTTTTCACTATTGTAATTATTTCATCAAAAAATTCAATCAGGTCGGTCAGGCCTGACTGATCCCTCACAAATTCACTGCCTTTTTCTGATCAGCTGGGAATTTTCAGGGTGTTCAGTCACTCTGTTGATAATTACAGGCTCTTGTACACATCCCGCTGTTCACCTAACCGACCATAATTCTCTGAATTCCCTCTCTCACCTTTCTTAATTAATAGGATGGCATATGCAGTTTTTCAGTCTCAATAATTTGTTCCTGGAACTTTGGAAGATTATAGTTAGGGCCGTCTGCATTGTTCTCATTGTCTTCCTTTTAAATCCTGGGATGGAAGTCATCTGACTCAGTGGACTTGTCGCTCTTTAATTTATCACCTTTGTTGCTGTAATTTACTTGAACCTCAGTGAACTGCTGTCCCTGATTCATTTCCTTGCAGTGCCTGGGGACTATCTTCTCTCTACTTGAAATATAGACATGAAGAAGCTATTCACTATCAGTTTCCATTAGGTTCCCCTCACTGCTTACCACCCTCCTTTTCCTCATATATTTTTCCTTTGGGTTGATTTTTATTAACTCTTGCAAGTTTTTCCTATGTCCTTTTTAAAAGCTTTTTGTTTCTCTTTCTTTCTCTGCCAGTTTCCAGGGGCAGTGACAGATTTTGTCTTTCTTTGTGCTTCAGCGTTATGCTGTTCAGTCCTTGTTAAGTTGTCCAAGGTGTTTTGCTAAGTAGTCTTGCCTTTTCATGGCATAAACTAGTTCTATATGTACAACAATTGTTACTTGCTGAGAACTAAGCCCAGGATCTGATCTATACACAATCTTTGCTCGCACTGAATCTATTATCATTTGCTGCCTTTGTTGTATGGGGGTTATTTTCCTAGCTGCGCTCAACTTTCATTCCATGTTTTGGCTGTGTTTATTATCTGTTGTGTATAGATCCCTTTTTATAGGGTGCTGGTTTTACAGGTCCTGGTAAACGCTAACTAGTACCACTTGGTCCTGAGCCTTGCAGAGCGAGAAGATCCCAGCTCAATTTAGCTGATTTTGTGCCTGGAATAGAAAGGGCAGAAAATGGACCTCAGTAAGTCACTAGCAAGGAAGGGCGTAAGTGCAGTTCGGTTCGGCAGGGTTGAGGCTGATAGATGGGGTTGACAGTCAGAGAGGACTGAAGGATTGGAGTCATTGGTCCATGAGAGATAAGAGTTTAAGTGAGACTTGGCAAATGGAAGCAATGGGTGTAAGTCTGCAACATTGACTCCAGACCCCAGGTATGCTCTCAGTACTGGGCCAAGCATAGACAAGGAAGTCTACTCCTAATTACCACCTATTGTCCCCCCTCAACTGATGAATCAGTGTTCCTCTATGTTGAGTGATATTTGGAAGAAGTACCAAAAGTAGCAAGGGCACAGATTGTCTTCTGAGTGAGGATGTTAGTGTCGATCACCAAGAGCAGCTTGGTGGTACATCTACTAACCAAGCTGTCCCGAGTCCTGAAGTGCAGAGCTGCCAGACTGAGTCTGCAGCAGGTGATGAGTGAACCAACACGAGGGATAAATCTACTTGACCTCATCCTTACCAAGCTACCATTTATCCATGGCAGGATTGGCAGAAGGAACCAACACACAGTCGCTGTGGGGACAAACTCCCATCTTCACACAGAGAACAACCTCCGTTAGTTTGCATGGCATTGCAGTTGTGCTAAATAGGATTGACTCAGAGCAGATCTGGCAGTTCAACACTGGGCATCCATGAGGAATAATGTTCCACCAGCAGCAGTAGAAATGTACACCACCACAATCATTGCCTGGCTATCTCTCGCTCCACCGTTGTCATCAAAGCTGCAGATCAAATCAGATTCAACGGAAAGAGGAGAAAGGCAATGCTTGGCGCAGTATTGGGTGGATCTAAACGTGAGGTGTCACCTTAGTGTATCAGTAACACGGGGCTAAATATTTTCTAAACAGCAAAAGCAGCATGGAATAGACAAAGCTATACAGCTGTACAGCTAACAGATCACATCAAAGCTCTGCAGTACTACCATATTGAATTGTGAATTGACCACAAATCAGTTAATGGGAGAAGGAGGAAAGTCCAAGAACATACCCAAGTCTGGTGGAGTCCGGCGTGTGAACATTACAGACAGGATTTTCAACCATGTTCAGCCAGCAGTGCTGAATAGATGATCTATCAACCAATGACACAGTCCATACATCTAAATCTAGACAACATTTAACCGTGGGCAGATAAGTGGCAAGTAACATTCACACCACAAAACAGGAATGCAATGACCTTCTTCCCAACAGAGAGTCTGCCCACTTACTCTCTTCACCATTGCAGAGTTCCCCCACCATCAATACCCTGGAGTTGTCACTAATGACCAAAAATTCAGGTGAACCATAAATAGTGTGGCTGGAAGAGCAGGTCAGAGGCTGAGTATCCTGCTGTGATTGGTTCATCTCCTGACACCCCAGAGCCTTTCCACCATCTACAGGGAATATATCAGGAGTGTGATAGAATAATTTCCACTTGCCTGGATGAGTGCAGCTCCAACACCAATCAAGGAGGTCAATGCCTTCCGGGGCCAAAGTAATCCACTTGATTAGTACACCAACCAGCACCCTGACTGTCAATGCATCCACCATTGGCACACCATAGCTGCAATCTATTATCCATAACTTGCACTGCAGTTACCCACCCAGCCTACTCCAATAGCATCTCCCAAACCCACAACCTCCAGCACAAAGAAGGACAAGGGCAGCAGGCACATGGGAATACCACCACTAACAGGTTTCCCTGAAAATCCTCATGGAAGGCTAACACGGAAGGATGTAATTTTAGGGTGATTGGAGGAAGGTATAAGGGGGATGTCAGGGGTAAGTTTTTTACACAGAGAGTGGTGGGTGCGTGGAACGCACTGCCGGCAGAGGTTGTGGGGGCAGATATATTCGGGACATATAAGGGACTCTTAGATAGACACATGAATGATAGAAAAATAGAGGGCTATTTGAGAGGGAAGGGTTAGATAGATCTTAGAGCAGGATAAAATGTCAGCACAACATTGTGGGCCAAAGGGCCTGTACTGTGCTGTAGTGTTCTATGTTCAAATCGTACATCATCCTAATTTGGAAATATATCACCATCTTTCATTGTCATGGAATCATGGAATAGCTCTGTGGGAGCACCTTCACCTGAAAGACTGCAGTGATCCAAAAAGGGAACTCACCTTCTCGGGGTAATGAGGGATAGGCAGTAAATGCTGAAATTGATAACGATACTCAAATCCCAAAAATGTGTGAAAAAAAATTGTGCCCAGTATAAAACCAAATGTGAAGTAGACTTTGCTATAGTGGTACGTGAATATTTCTGATAGTTGGAGAGTGAGGTAAGGGGTAAGTTGATGATCAAAATGTGATTGACTGCAGCCTGCTCATGAAGACTTGGTGTGTAGAATTCTGTGCAAGCCATATGCTTTGCGCTGGTTGTTACTAAGGCTCCAGATGAAGGGTCACGACTGGAAACGTCAACTGCCCACTTCTCTCCACAGATGCTGCCTGACCTGCTGTTCCTTCAGCAGGTTTTTGCTCCAGATTCTTGCAGTCTCTTGTGTCTCCACATTCAGTCTGCAACCTCGCAATTTTTAACTATGCCTACCGACAGCACTATATAATGGCTGGGCATGTGATTGGGCTCACAGCAAATAAAGTCTTTTTTTTCTGAAAACATTGCAAGAGCAAAGGAACAGTTTATGATCGATTGAAGTGACAAGATCTTTCACCATTCAAATCAGGATCAGAAGTTGCAGTGAGAATAGTTACTTATGAGTTATGTGCATTAAAAATCAACCTCAGTTAACCATCAGCTGCAGCTGTGTGATCGCCAGCCTCGACTGACAGTAGAATTTACCAACCAGCTCCACCCCAGCTGAGAATGTCATTGCCACCATATCCAGGGGGGCAGGTCTGCAGGGAAAACAATCCTCACCCATGTCTGGCTGTTGTGAGTGGTGGCAGTGGGCCATATCGTTGAATAACCGGTAGCAGGTTGACTGTTATGTCAGAGTAGCCTGCTTGCCTCTTCACAGGATAGTCAGGTGTTGATCACATTGGAATGGGGGTGAAGTCACATGTAGGCCAGAACAGAGAAAAATGCAGGGCTACATTCCTGAGCCAATCATGAACCGTTTGGGTTTTGAGACAACTTTACAATTTAATGCTCGCTTTTACTGGTACATCTCCATTTCCGGGTTATATTTTGTTTAACAATGAACAAGACCTCAAAGTGCTGTGGTACGGTTTGAACCTAAGTCCCCTAGACTATTAGTCCAAGCCTCTGGATTACTGCTGCTCCAGTTTTCTGGTTTTGTGGGGTCTGAGGTGGCCTGCTGGAAGAGTAGATTCCTCTGCATGTGGGGCAGCAAGTGCTTGAAGGGACAGATGGGTGGGTAGTTCTGGTGTCTGCTGATGACCTTCATTGGGTTGTAGAGACTCAAGATGCTCAGCACCTTCCCAGGATGGTCCTTCACCATCTTGAGAGGCCCCATTCCAGGGATCACTGAGAATATTACATTTTTCCAAAGAAATTTTGAACATGTCCTTTAGAATCAGTCTATCCTCCTGTAAATCTCTTGCTATGACAGAGCTTGGAGTAGTCTTGTTTCAGGAATCGGGCATGTGGATGAGGTATCGTGAACTCGAGCAGGTGGAGCGTAGTGAAGAATGTGCCCTTTGTAGCTCTTGGTGGGTGGAATCCACACTGTGACTATGGGACGAGCTTCTCAGCTACTGGAAGAGACAGTTCAGGAGATTCTTGGGGTGACTTTCTTTGTGGCAAAAACCAAGGAGACCTCCCTGTAATTATTGCAATCTGGTGTGTTCACTTTTAACGATAATCACAGTTCCAGCATCTCTGAGATCTCCTGAGATGCTCCCCTCTTCCCAGATGAGATCTTGAATTTGTACCAGTAGTTCTCTGCCATCTGGGTATTACAGCAGGGACTTTGTTCCAGTGGGTTTGTTGTTTTTAGCAGCTGGATGGTCGTTTCTCCCTCTCGCCAGGCTGGTCTAATGCTGAGATTGTCATTGATAATGTGCCCTGGGATGAAATAAAGCATATTTGAATCCAAGACAGAGCCTCAGTTGAGTAGATGGTCAAAGTTCTTCTTCTCGTGGGCATTGACTGCCTCTCCGTCCTCAGGCACAGTAGTGTAGCGGTTAGTGTAATGCTTTACAGCACCAGTGACCCAGGGTCAATTCCCACCGCTGTCTGTAAGGAGTCTACGTTCTTCCTGTGTCTGTGTGGGTTTTCTCCGGGTGCTCTGGTTTCCTCCCACATTCTAAAGATATATGGGTTAGGAAGTTGTGGGCATACTATGTTGGCACCGGAAGTGTGGCGACACTTGCGGGCTGCCTCCAGCACACTATGCAAAAAAATGTATTTCACTGTGTGTTTCGATGTACATGTGACCAATAAAGATATCTTGATAAACTCTACTGTGTTCTTGGCTGTCAGTAGGGTGGATCCTTGGGCATCTGAGCCATAGCTAGTCTTTGTTGTGCTGAAGAATCTGCATAGATCGTGTCAGCAGAGGGTTACTGCATCTCCTGGGTCCTTCCAGCCAGCATCTGTTCTTTTGGTCACAGTTTTGTTTTTGTTGGACTTTGGTCTTCAGATACTAGCAGAGCTGCTTTCTTTTCCCTTGAGACATGATTATGTTTCCAGACCAAGAATGCCTTGTGTTTCTGATTAATCAGCTCCTGGATTTCCTGCTTCTCATCCAATCAGTCATTATTTTCTGGTGGAGGAGCCTAGAGTCTTATCACAGATTGAACTCTGGTGGACTTCAGATCAAACAAGGCAGCGTGAACTTTCTGTGGCTCCTGATGGCTGAGAATTACCGTTCATGCATCTTGACTAAATCTTTATTTGTGGGGTCACTAAGAGTTTTATTTTCTATTGGTCTTCCTGCATCAGCATTTCTGTTGCTTTCATCAGCTGGGCAAAGACAGACGGGTTAGGTGGTAGTTAATCCAGCAGTTATTGGCTCCAGTCATTGCAATGAATGATGTGGACATACTGGTGGCCCCTTACACAGACAATGATGTAATCTAGTAATGGTGTCAATGCTTGAAAACTATTTTCTGGAGAAGGTTTAAGTTTAAGGGGTCTGCCCTCTCCATAATTAGTTCAGTAATGTCACCTAATCTTACTTGTAAGGTTCAAGTTTATTGTTGTCATCGGCAGACATACACAGGGTATAAATGCCATGAAAATTAGCTTTTTGCAGCAGCAGCACAGTACGTTACAAGACAAGGGCAAACATAAGTTAACATGAATTTAAATTAACATAACTTATACATAACTTATACTATTTGTTCTTGTTGGCTAGGTTACTTTGTGTTTCTGGTGAGATCACAGCCAGTGAAGCTCTGGCCAGAGTCAGGTAGAGAACAGTGATCCATGGCGGTAAAGGGATTTCAATCAATGTCATGGTCGGGCTGGTGTGGACTTGATGAGGGATTTGATGATTGTAAGCTGAGAATGTGGCCTTACATCTACGGCTTACAATAGGAAAAGTAGAAAGAGCACTGGATTCAATGACATGATAACCAAAGCAGCTGTGATTTTCATGGCCAGATATGCAGTCAGAGGTCCTGCTCCCTATGATTTATACACTCCTCTAGACCCAACTTTTATCACTTCCCCCATTGCCACCTCATTTTGTCCGGCCCTCCTCTTCTCCACCCTCCCTCACACCTTCATCCTCACCCCTTCCTTTCTCTCTATTTACTGAAACATTTAAAATTCTGACATCTAATAATAGCTCACTAAGCAAAAATGTTAACTCTGTTTCTCTCTCTACAGATGCCGCCTGCCTTGCTGTGTATTTCCAGCATCTCCTGCTTGTTATTTCAGATCTACAGCACTTGTGGAAAAGATGTGATTGCTGTTTGCAGTTTAATAAGATAATGGCTGGGGCCAGTTTGGTGGTGCATGTCTCCATTCTCTCTTTTACTGTTACTACGGGAGTGGCACTTCACTTGCTGAATCAATGGCTGTGTTGGTATCACAATTACATTGTGTAACTAGAATGACAGTGACACTTAGAGCATTGGTATGACCATAGACTGGGGAAGCCTTCAACACCACCAGGCTCCCTGGTCTATACGAAACCTTATTGTGTTGGACTGTACTTCTGAGGATGCGTAAACTGACTCATCCACTCACAGATTGTGAGTGTGGCTGCCTGAGGGTGTACAATGAGAGTCAACCAATCTGAGTGTATCAGTGTGAGTGCATCAAACTGATAGTGTAGCAATCTGAGTAGCACACCAATAATTGTGACAACCTGAGAGATTTCTTGTAAACGTGTACCAATGATAGGATCTGGCACTGTAATAATTTGAGTACAAATAGTCTGAGAGTGCAGCAGTCTGAGTGCGTAACAGAGTTAATGAACCAATCTGGTGCACCAATGCAAGAGTCTGATTGCAAAAACCCAAGAGTACAATTAAGTGTAATAATTTCATCACTTACTTTCTAAGAGCGTACAAATGAGAGCGCAAAAATCTGAGGTACAATTCTGATGAGCACATTATACAAGAGTTCAACAAACTGCAAGTGCACCAGTTCTGAGGATCTAATCAGAATGAGACCAGCAGAAAGTTTGCAGGCAAAAGCAGGGATGTAAAGTCTAAAACTGTCTCAATGAGTACATTAGCATTAGAATGTACAAATCTGAGCTACACCAATACATCAATCTGGCAGTGTAGCCAGGAATTGTTCCATAACGGTGATCCTCTCCAGTGGTGTAGCCATGCAATAAGGGCAACAACTTGTGAATGTATCAATGAGAATGCACTCTTGTAAGAATGTACCTAAATGAATGATATAAATTGAATGTAATAATCTGAGAAGCTACCATTGAGACTAAGCCAGTTTACTGCTGAAGGGTGTACCAATAGGTATGTTATAATATGAAAGTGTATTTACCAAGAGTTCACAGTTGCCTAGGTCATTGTGCAATAGTTTGAGAGCGGACATCAATGTACCAAACGGAGGGTGCTCAATCTGTGACTGCTACAATTTATGAACATGCCTTTAAGAGTGAGTGAACTCTTGGAGCTACGAGTGTATCATTCCAAGTGTCTGCCATTCTGACTGCTTACCATTTTAACAGTGCGTCAGTTTGACTGTGTACCAATAAGAATGCACTGATCTGAATACATCAATTTAGGAGTAGTCCCAAGAGAGTATCTATAACAGATTCTGATAAACCTGATTCTGATTCAGATAGTGTGCCATTGGAACTTCAGTCTGGGTAATCCCGAACTTGGGTGCATATTAAAAAGAGTGTACCGATCTGACACACGATATTGCAGTCCAAGAGGTTACCAATATGTGTAAATGATCTGCAAATGTACTAATGAAATTGAGGGAATAAGCGTGTAACGATCCGAGATTGGACCAATGAGAGTGCACCAATGGCAATGTAATATTTCAGAGGAGGCCGATGGGAATGAAGCAATCCAAGAATGCATCAGTCTAACACCCTGTGTACCAACTGAGAGTGATCATCCATTCCACATGTATCAGTTTGGTGGTGTGCTAAAATAGTACATTCCATTGAGAGTGAACTATATCAATAAGAATGTATAATTTTCTGAAAATATTAAGAAGAATGCACTAATCCAGTCAAGCAACTGTGGAGCATGTGGCAGAGAGTGTGCCAGTCTCATACTGAAACTGTTTGTCAGTGTGTCATTTTGAATTTATCAATGATACTATATTAATCTGGTGTATGGATATAAATGAGAGGTCGCCAATTTAAAGACATACCAGTCTGAGAATGGACCAGTTTGTGAATGTGCCAATTCACCAGCGAGAATGTACAGTTCCAAATATGGGAGTGCACCACTGTCGAGTCGAGTAAATCTGAGACAGCTCTAATCTGGCAGAGTAGGGTTCAGTAATATGGGACTGTACCAATGATGTGCGCCAGTAATAAATTTAACCAATAAGATTGAACCAGTCTGAGACTGCATTAGTGTGGAAGTGTGTCAATCCAAGAGGGTGCCAGTGACAGTGCACTAGTCTGAGATTGTACAAATGGGAGTGAGATGATCTGAGTGTAAAAGTGTTTCAATACCAACAACGAGAGAATGCTCTAATGAGCTGGTATCAGTCTACCAGTGTAACAATATAAGGGTGAAGCAATGAAAGTGCACCATTCCCTTGTCCACAAAATGTCAATTTGAATGTAAAGGGTTTTATGTGTACAAATAAAAATATTCAATCTGTGATTGATCCAATGAGAGTGGACAAAATGGAGAGTGCACCAATGAAAATCCAATCTAACGATGTTACAATTTGAGAGTGTAGTAATGAGCAAATGGCAATTTACTAGTATATTACCTTAGACTATACACAGGAATATTGAATATCTAGCAATGTAAGATTGTATCTGGAAGTGCATCAGTGAAGTTGTCCAATTATGACTGCATTAATTTGGGTGTGTACGCAATAGAATGGACCGATTGAAGTGGACCAGTCTGAGACTGTTCCAATTCAGGAGTGCGCCAATGGTGATGTGCCAATTTGTACAATTGAAATGTGTCTTTAAAGTGTACCACTCAGAGACCGATTTAAAGAGATCGGGAATGTGATAGTGTACCAATGAGAGTACACCAGTCTGAAAGTATACCAGTCACAAAATCTGCTGATGCTAAATGTCTGCCAGGTACAGCACCAATCTGACTGAGTCTGCCAGTCAGAGAGGACACTTAATCTGACAACGTATCATATTCATTGCAATAATCTGACAGTTTGACATGTTTAGACTGTGCTCAGAGGTACAGCAATCAGGAGTACACCAATGAGTGAACACCAGTCAGTCAGTCAGGGAGGAGGAGCCAATCTGAGACTGCTTCATTCAGGCAATGTGGCATTCTGAGTACCCCAATGAATACGCACAAGTGAAGCAATCTGAGAGAGTTTCCATGAGGATTCACCATTCTGGGCGTACATAAGTGGCCCAAACAGGGGGAGCCAGTTCAAGATGACACCCATCTCAGAGGGCTAATCTTAGGAGAATGCATCTTTCTGAAATAAGTGCTCATCCCTTTAAGCATATGTGCTAATCTGAGTGTCATAGTGGGATTCCCCAGTCCAGTGGTGCACACACTGAAGACGCATCGGCCTGAAACTGGTGCTGTGATAGTACCCTGATCAGAGAAAGTAGAAATATAAATGCACCTTGTTGGGGGAACAATCTCAGAGTCCACCGGTCTGAGAATGCATCAATCTGAGAGTATAACATTCAAAGGGTGTATCAGTAAGTGTGCACAAGTCTTATAGTTGAATAATTTTGGAGTATCCTGTGAGGGTAACAACTTGAGAGTGCACCAGTGAACTGCAGCAATCCGAGTGAACTCCAAAGAATGAGTGTGATAATAATGTATGAAAGAAAAAACACCAAAGTCAATGGAGCGATCTGAGAGTTTATCAGTAAGATCACTGCAGAGTGGGAGGGTTCAAACAGCTTCCACCTGTCTGAGAGGGTTCTAATTAGAGAGCAGAATCCAAAGTGTTCTAATTTAAAGTGAGCATGAAACTGAAAGAGTGGCAAAATGAGAGTACACTAGTTTGCAGGCAGCAATATTGGGGTTTAATAAACTGAGAACACACTAGGCTGATTGAGAGCCAATCTGTGCTTTATTAATAAGAGGGTACTGGTTCAAAGCAGTTTCATTGAAGAGAATGTAATCTGAGAGAACTCTAATCTAATTTAAGTGACTGGCACTTTGAGAATATCCCAAGGAATAGGGACCAATGTGGCTTTATGGTGTAGCAATTCAAATGAACCAATCTGAAATTACCATTGAGGATCTGAGAATGTAAAATGTGAATGAAGAGGTCTGTACTGATTGTGCATATATATGATTGCATGAGTCCAAGAGAGTACTGATTGGAGAGTTCATATATCTAAGCACACAGAGTGGACTATCTGCAGCATTCTAGTTTGAGATTGTACTAACGTACAAAGTAGAGTGTACCAGTTAGAGAGTGTACAATGGACAATGCACTGATCTCTGAGTGGTCTCATCTGAATGCTTCCTTCTGAGACTTCAAATAGTTCGCTAATCAGGGTGAAGTAAAAATAGAAATAGCTGGAAGTAGTCAGCAGGTCAGGCAATAATTGTAGAACGAGAAATGGGATTAACATTTTAGGTTGAAGACCTTTCGTCAGAACTGGAAAGAGAGAAAACAACTTGGTTTTAAATTGCTGGGAGGGTGGAGGAGGGGTGAATGGGGGTGAAAAACATAACTGATTGGGTAAAGCCTGGGCTTGCTGAGGGAAAGCCACTGATGAATCTGGTTAACAGATTAACGAGGGAAGTTAGAGAGAGAGAGAGAGAGAGAACGAAAAAAGAAACAAGAGCTCTGAGATGATGGCAGTTAGGGGAAAAAAAGCACAAACATAGGAACATGAAACCAGCAAAATACAGAGCTGTAGGGAATGCCGAATAATTCATGGAGAGAGACAAACTATGTCAATATACAGATGGATAATCTACAGCAGAACTAGCCAGGTCTGATACAAACAGAGAAAGTGAGTTATCTGAAGTTGTTGAGTTCAATATTGAGTGTGGAAGGTGGACAATGGGATGTGTTCCCTCCAGCTTACATTGAGCTGTGTTCTAACAGTGCAGGAGGCCATGGATGGATAGGTTAGAATGGAGAATTAAAGTAATGACAGCTGGAAGCGCAGGGTCAGTCTTGCTGACTGAACGCAGGTGCTTCGCAGAGCAGTTACCTAATCTGTGTTTGTTTCTCCAGTGTAGAGGAGACCACATACCGATGAATGTTCGCCTGACTGACATTTAAAATATTACAAGGTGTTCCAGGTGGAACAATCTGAGAGGTAAACAATCTGACTCTGTATCTATGAGTTTGCAATAATTATAGAGTTCACCAATGCGACTGAAACAATTTGAAATCACCACTATGCTTGTGACATAAAGATCTAATAATTATGAAGGGGAAATGTAACAATGTGAGAGTATACCAATGAAAGTGAAAAATCTGAGACTGTATCACTAATAGTGTACAGTTTGAGAGTAGATCAATGGGAGTGTATTTGTCTGAGAGTGTACCAAAGGAAATGTGCCAATCTGAAATTGTATCAATGGAAAATGCCAATCTGAGTGTTCTAATGAGTGTACCTATGGAGGTATGTCAACCTGAGACTGTATCATTGGAAATTGACTGATGTGAGAGTCTACCAATGGGAGTGCACTAGATCAAGAGGGCATCAAGCAGAAATCCAAGTGCTTCAACCTGGCAGGTGTGCCATTGTACCACTCTAAGTGATACAGCAGTTTGGCTGTGCAATGTTATGAAAATGTATCTGTCAGAGTGCACACATCTGAGAGATTGATAATTGTAGATACTTAAATCCTGAGAGTATACAAGTGAGTATGCACCAACGTAGGAATGTCCCACAGGCAGTGTAGCAATCTGTAATTGCACCATTGACAGCAGTGGGCATGAAACAGTTTGAGTGTGTACCATTCTGCCACTGAAATTCCACCTTACTAAGAATATAGCAACGGGAGTGCAGCAATCTTATGTGGAGCAGTCTCAGAGTGCACCAATGAGAAGGCACCTATCTAAGCATGTACCAATGGGAATGAAACAAAATGAAGAGCTACCAATGAGTGTAACAATTTATAAGGGCAACTATTGGAGAATACAAAAGTACAAGAGTGCTCAGTTGGAGTATGATCCATTGAGATTATACATACACTGTGTGTGCCAATGAAAGTGCACCGGCCGAGACTGTATCTTTCAAAGAGTGTGACATTTAACTATTATAAAGAACAACGCCATGGAAGTGTAACATAATGTGTATTTGTGACGCTGCAATAATCATCATTGAGAGAGTGAGAAACTGAGACTGTTACACTCTCAGTTCCGATTAGTTTATTGTCATACACACCAGGTGCAATGAAATTCCTTGCTCACTTGAAGCCACTGAGATGGCAACGTATCAGTGGGATTCTACTAGCCTAGCAATAAAAACTTGGAAAACAGCCAATGAGCATAACATTCCAGCACAGAATCAGTGGTCAACATCAGTCTGAATATAGCAATAAGAATACAACAGTGTAGCAGTGCAACAATTTGAGAGTTTAACATGATCTAAATAATCTGAGAAGGACACTGTCTGAAACTGGACCGCTGTAGCAGTAAAGCAGTTGGAGTCAGTATCAACAAATATGTGGCAGTCTAGGAATATTCCAGTGAAAGTGCTTCATGTTTAATATCGGCAGTGTATCAACAGGATTGTATCACTGTGTGAATGATCTGATCGGAGAGTACTGATCTGAAAATAATTCAGTGAGAGTGCAGCAGTCTTATAGTGCATCAATGAAAGGTGTTAAGCAATAAGAGTGAACTGTCTACGGCTGTGCTGATGTGGCAAAACACTAATGAGAATACAGTGACCTTGCAACATAGCAACCAGAGGGTGTAGCACTAGAAAAGACCAATCTGAACACATATCATAAGGAAACACTAATATTGCAATGTATAACAAGATGTGAAGTGAACAAAGTTCACCAGTCTAGCAGTATAATTGATTTAGAGCTCATCAGTCTGCGCACCAGTGAGAGTGCTGCAACATGGTAATGTAATCTGAGTGTATGCCAATGGTAACACATGTATGAAAGTGTACCAGTTACAATAAACTGTTCCCAGAGGCTATCTATATGAGACAGCACAAAGTGAGAGTGCATTAATGGATGTGCACCAACCTAAATGTTTTTCATTTAGAATAGACAAAGGAGAAATCACCAACCTTGCAGTGCCTCAGCCCAAAGCGAAATATTGAGGATGCACCAATCTAGAAGTGTAATGATATGAGAATGTGTCAGTCCTGTGGGAGTGTACCAAATAGAATGGACCAAACAGGCTGTGTAACAATTTTATAGTCCACCAATGTGAGTGTGTAAATTTAGGAGTGTAGTTGTAAGCATGTTCTAACCTGAGAGTGTGCCATTGCAAGTACACTATCCCAAGTCTGTCATTGGGTGTTCACCAGTCTCATGGAGTATGTATCATTTTGATTGTATCAATATGACAAGCTAACGTCATACAGTAAGAATGCCATGATCCAAGGTTATTCCAATTTAAAATTGCAAACCATCACAGCATACACCATTTAGCTACACAGAATTAGCTATCAGAGGATATACCAGGCTGAGAGTCTGTTAATTCAATAGTGCCTCAGTTTGAGATCTTGACAATCTATGCGCATGAATCATAATGTGGGTCGATATCAGTCTTAGAATGTAACCAACTCTGACTGTAATACTGAGAGGTCACTAGTCTTCCAGTTCAAAACTTACAGTGTGCACAATGACAATACACCAATATGCTTTATACAGTGCACTAAACTGAGAGAGTACCAGGAAGTGTGCATCCTTTGAGACTAGCAGTCCTAGAGTGCAGCAGAGGATACAACAAACGGAATGTACCAGTCTGAGAGTGCAGCAGAAAGTGCATCAATCTGAAAGTGTATTTACTTGAGAGAATTCAAATCTCTGTTCAAATCAATCTGAACACGTGCCTCTTGGAGTGTGCCAATCCAGGTGTGCAATGACCTGAGAATACAGTGATCAATATACCAAATTGAGAATTTCCTAATGAAACTGCGTCAATATAATGTGTGACAATAGAGTGTAACAATGAGCAAGGGCCAATATGGTGTTTTACAACAGAGTGTAACAATGAGGATGCACCAGTATGGCGATGTAACAATATAGTCTCACAGTGAGGATGTGCCAGTGTGGTGGGGTAAAAATAGAATGCAACAATTGTGGTGCACCAAGGTGTTGTGTCGCAACAAACTGAAACAATAAAGTGCACTGAAAGGTGTGTTACAACAGAGTGTAACAATGAGGGTGCACCAATATGGTGGTAAAACAATGAGAGTTATCAATGTGAGATTGTGTCAAGCCAATGAAAGTACAAAATCTTGTGAATGAGCAATGATACTGCACCACTTTTGAGCGTACCAATCAGGGTGCATAAACCTGGCAGTGTAACAAACTTAGTTCACTCCGTGGAAGTGATTGTGCACCAATGATATTGCAACAGTCTGATATGGTAATCATCTGAATCTGTACAACTTGCGCCATTATAAATGTGGGTAACCAAAACGAGAATTTACCAATAAGCGGGCATTCAGTTTGAGCATTTCTTAAAGAGAAGGTAATTACTTGGCTGTGTCAACCTTAGAGTATACCATTGAGAGTGCACTAAATAGATATCAAGTGAGGTACCAATGAGAGTGCCTCAAATTGATCTGTAGAGTAACATCTGATAATGTGCCAAATCAGACTTTTAACTAATCTAAGAATCTACTTATGTCAGTCTGAGATTGTCTAATCTGAGTAAAAGTATGAATGAATACCAAGAAGAGTACAAGCAGTCTGAAAGGCTACTAATCAGAATGCATAATTTTGGGTTGTGAAAACTGGAAGTGTACTAATGAGAACTTCTCATTTTCTAATGCAATGCAACAATCTGCAAGTTAAAAATCTGAAACTTTACCAATGAGGGTGAACCAATCTGAGAGTGTAACAATCGAAAGTGTGTCAAGGACTTGCCAGCCATCAATGCATCATTCTGAGAGTGTACCAGTGAGTGTGTTCTCATCTAGCAGTATGCATGAGAGTGCCAATGTTTGCACTGGAATACAAGCTTGAAAGAGCACTCATCTGAGGGAGTACCAAGAGGGCAATATATCAACACAACAAAATGCAATTTGGAATGCGGTAATCTGAGTGTTAAATTCGGAGACTGTCAATAAGAATGTACCAGTGAGGGTGCACCAGTACAGCAGTGTGACAATGCTGTAGCAAAGAAAGTGCACTGATGCAGTGTGTAACAATGAGTTGTATCAAAATGTTGTGTAACAGCTGGGTGTAACAATGAGGTAGCACCAAAATGTGTGTAACAATCGAGTGTAACAATGAGGGTGCTCCGATATGGCATGTAACAACACTTTAATAATAGGTGTGTTACAATAGAGTGTAACAGTGCGGATGCACCAAATGGAAGTGTAACGATAGAGTGTAACAATTGTGGTGCACAAATATGTTGTGTCACAAGAGTGAAACAATGAAAGTACACTGAAAGGTGTGTTACAACAGTGTAACAATGAAGGTGTACCAATTATGTTGGTACAACAATATTCTCAGAGTGAAAGTGCACTGATATAATGTAACAATAAGCATGTACCAATATGTTCTGACAGAACAGAGTGCAACAATGAGGGTCCATCAGTACGGTGGTGCAACAATGCTGTTACAGTGAGAGTGCTCCATATAGAATGTTACAATACAGTGTAAACAATAAAAGTAGAAGTATGCCAATATGGTGATGTAAACAATAAAGTGTACCAAGGAGAGGGCACCAGCAGAGTATGTAACATTAGAGTGTAACAATGAGAGAGCACCAATATGGTAGTGCAACGTGGTGTAACAGAGAATGCATTATGTGGTGGTATACTATTTGTGTGGAAGTGTACCAAGATAGTGGTGTAACTACAGAGAACAGCAATGAGAGGGCACCAGTATGTTGTGTAATAATGGAGTATAATAATGAAATACTGTTATTGGCCATAACCCAACCTAGCAGCTTAATACACTGTAGAAATGGAAGTATGTCGTTCTAAAAGGCCACTGATGAGAGTGTTCACATATCAGAGAATGCACCACAAAGAGAGGCAGTTCAACAGTGAGCCAATCTGACAATGTAACAATCAGTGAACAAGTACCTATCAGAATGCTAAGTCAGAGTGCCAAAAAGATTCCACTAAACAGGCCATGTAATAATCAGAATGTGTACCAAACTATGACGATATTGATAAGAATTAATGAGTCATAATGTGTACCAATGCATTGAGCATGTCCCAGTGTGCCACTGTATCAGTGAAAGTAGACCTGTCTATGATGTTCCAGTGCGATGCACAACACTGAATGTCTATCATTGAGACTGTGCCAACCTCCTGGTGAGAAATACCTGAGTGTACGTCTAAGAGAGTGCACCAGTCCGTGAGTGTGTGGGTGAGAGTGTACTAATAAGGAAATTTGCCAATTTGAGTACATCCATCCTGGGCTTTCAAATCTAAGAATGAACCATTCACAGAGTGTATGTCAAACAGCAATATTAAACAGTGCCAATCTGATAGTAGACCGATCAGAGTGTAAATATTATCATCTATTGGTGCAAAGGTGCAGCAGTTTGAGAGTTCCAGAATGTATTAGACTACACCAAACGTAGTGTATGTACTTCAAAGAGGATACGTCAATACGACAATATAAATGAGTGTGCACCATCCTCAGATGTTACCAATCTGGCAGTTAACTAATTTGGGAGTCTGCCTGTTTATCATTTTAACAATCTGAGACTACTTCAGCGAGATACACCAATTTGTGAGCGTAACATTCGAAGTCACGTGTAATGAGTGTGCACCCATCCGACAGTTCAAAAAATTTTAAACTGTTACAATCCAGTAGAATGTACCATTTTGTAAATATATTCCAGTCAGAGTGTAAAAGTTGAAGGTGAACCAATGGAAACACAACAATCTGGTCAACCAACAAACAGAGTACAGCATCGGAGAGGATACCAGTGGATGAATTTCACTCAGAATTTGTGTAATAATAAGTCTTCTGATGATAGTGCATCAAATTGATAATGTTCCGAAAAGTGTGAGACTATTTGAGTGTGAAAGTTTGAGTGTATCAATATGAGCACCAGTCTAGGAATAAGGCAACAAGCCTGCATAAAGCTGATTCTATACAATGGATACAAATTGTATAGAATCAGCTTTCCATACAAATATATGACCAAATTAGGAGTAGAGTAAACCACTCAAACTCTCAAGCCTCTTCAGCCATTTAATATCTGATCTGTTGTAATCTCAACTCTTTCTCTGTCTGCAATAATCTTTCATCTCCTTGCTTGTCATGAACCTCTCTGCTTTTGCCTTAAAAAAAATATTCAAAAACTTTGTCCCTCAGAGGTGAGTGGAAGCAGTGTTCCAAAGATCCACAACCCTCTGAGAGAAAAAAAATCATGTTGTCTCTGGTTTAAATGTGCAATTCCTTATTTTTAAACAATGAGCCCTAGTTCTAGATTCTCCAACCAGAGGAAATATCTTCTCCACATCCACCAAGATCTTATTTGTTTCAATCAAGTCCCCTCTCACTCTTCTAAATTCCAGTGGATACAAGTCTAGTGTGTGTAACCCTTTTCTCATAATTGATAAAGCTAACAGAATTTTTTTATTTATTCCTAGGGAATTGAATACAAAAGTAGGTGATGCTACTGTTATATAGGGCATTGGTGAGACCGTATCAGCAGTATCATGCACAATATTAGTCTCCTTATTTAAGGAAGCTGTTTGAGAATGTTTACGAGATTGGGCAGGAGACAATTCTGTTGGGGTCTGTTGAGGTGTTTGACGCTTTTGTTAACAACATCCTGCTTCATGATCACTGCTCCCTCAGTCACCTTCCCTCTCTCAGAGCAATAAATTAAATACTTTTGAATTGTGGTCACTGCTACAGTGTAGAACTGCAAATTTATACACAGCAATCTCCCACAAACAGCAATATGATAATGATAAGATAGATTTGTGTTAGTGATTCTAGTTGGAGTATTGAAGGGGAGGGGGATTAGAAGATTTGAGGAGGAGATCTGAGGGATGGGGCTAAGGAAGGATTTGGAAAGGGTGGGTCAATGGAAGCGGTGTGTGCGTTCCTGTCCATTTTAATATGTGAGGTTAGAGTATGCCTACATGTGTTTAGTGTGTGTGTGTGACTAGATGTGTGTGTGTGTGTTTGCGTGTGTAGGTGCCTGTGCGTGAATGTGTTTGTGTCTTTGTGTGTGGCTCTGTGTGTGTGTCTATATAAAGGGGTATTGTCTGTCTAGCTGTATGTGTGTTTCTGGGTCAGTTTGTCTGTGTACATGTGTGTGTCTATATAATAGGGCTAGTGTCTGTCTCAGCACGTGTGTGTGTATGTGTGTGTGTGTGTGTCTATATATAAGTGGAGTGTCTGTCTAGGGGTGTGTGTGTCTGTGTCAGTGTGTGTGTGTACATGTATGTGTGTATAGGGGTAGTGTCTGTCTAGGTGCCTGTGTGTGTGTCTATATACAGGTATAGGGAGTAGTGTCCGTCCAGGAGTGTGTGTGTGTGTGTGTGTGTGTGTGTGTGTGTGTGTGTGTGTGTGTGTGTATAGATATATATAAGGGGAGTGTCTGTCTAGGGGTGTGTATGTCTGTGTCAGTGTGTGTGTACATGTGTGTGTGTATAGGGGTTGTGTGTGTGTGTGTGTGTTTGTAGTAGAGCCTCGTCCCCAGTCACTTTGGACTTCATTCCCATCGGACAAGGCCCTCACTCTCTCGAGAGTGCTAGCTGCAGTGCAACAGCCACACCATGTTATAAGAATTCACACACAGGCATCAGTGTGGAATCATCCCTGATTCAAGCGACTCCCTGGGAAGAAGAAACAGAAGTACTCCCTTTAGTAGGTGTTAAATAGTTAGGATTTACAAAGCAAACAAGATAAACTTTCTATACCCTGAATTTTTATTAGGGTGTAGAATCTATAGCCATTGTTTGTCCTTAACCAAAGCTTCCTGCTTCTGGCATACCAACATACTCTTGAGTTCTCACTGACATTTTAACATGGACATCATCATCATTATTTTATGTCTGTTACAGTCTCTGCTGAGGTAACGCCAGTGAAATGAAGTTGGCAACAGTGTCCTCTGGGATTAAATTTATAAATATTGAGCTCCACGTGTATAAGTGTCCAATGGTTACCGTTTTAGTGGGGAAAAGCATAACACAAACTGGTTGGTAAGATGTGCATAGACTAATTGAAGCTAATGAGCCTTATTTTTACCAGGGCTGATGTTTTGCTGGTTCAGTAAAGACAGACTTTTAAGTAATTATTTGCTTCAAGTGATGATATTAATCTCTGTCAGTGCAGAATTCCCAAGGGAATAACATGTACTGTGTAGATCAGCCGCACAGGCAAATATTTGGTCAACTAAAGCGAGTCACCATGATGTATGTGGTTGTAAGTGATACCGAGCATTTGATGCCAGGGAGTAGACTGGTTTAATTAGGATACATACTTATTTTAGAAATGTTATTGTTAATCATGTTTTCTTTGTTTGAAAGTGGGAGTTTGAGAGAAAAATCTGGCTCTTTGCTGCGTGAAGTTCAAGGCTTTCATTAATTGCCTGCAAATTCCTGTTGGTAAAATATCTAAGAGATGCAAGCAAAGGGTAAGGACCTCTAAAGACCACATCAGACGCGGCTGTGAATCAGGTTCAAAGCCCTACATTGTACCTCTATAACTTAGATTAATCGGCTGCTGTAAATCACCCTTCGTGCAGACGGATGCCAGGAGAATCAAAGGAACTTGAGGGGGATGTGAGAGAGAATAGGTTACAGGGAAATAGATGGGGGAATGGGATTGCTGGGATTGCTCTGTGAGCCGGCATAGACTCAGTGGGATGAATGTCTGTCTTCTATGTCATAAGAAAACATGAGAAACTTCAGCTCCTCCTCCCAGCTTTCCAAAATCTCAATCCTTTTTCCCAAACTCATCCTGAAAGAACCTCATTCTCTCCTGTCAATCTCCTCCACATCTCAGTTCAATATAGCCTCGACCCTTCCTCCCACCTCATTCCTAAGCAGAAACCTCAAATCCACTTCGCTGCCTCTCCCCCAAAGTTCACCCCTCCCTCTAGAAGGACCACAGGGTGTGAGATGAGGATTTGGTTTATGCATATTGTTATGGTCCAGCACTTGCAACTTAAAGATAATGACTGCAGACACAAACAGAAGTGCTGGGAGAACTCGGAGTCAAGCAACCTCTGTGGAAAGAGAAATTGTTTTGTGTCAGCAACAATTCCTCAGAACTGGGGGGAGAGAGGAGGGGTCACAATTTTCAAAAGCAGAGTTGGGGGGAGGAGTGAGGTGTAAGACAAAAACCTTGTCTATATGGAGATGGAGTAAGTTAAGACAGATCAGGTGATGAGCATTAGGACTGACCGTTAGCGAGACATTTTAAAGAAATGGGGTGAGAAAGGGGCATCCTGCTTATTGTGCTTATCAAAGGTAGTTTTATTTGTTTTCCACAATGACTACAAATGTTATCATGGTAATAAAATTGCCTTTAGACGCTGTGACCTTGCTCTTCACAAACACCGACACAATGTACATTTGACACATTGTACACCGACACAATGTTCACCGACACAATGTTCACTGACACAATGTACACCGACATAATGTACACTGACACATTGTACACTGACACATTGTACACCAACACATTGTACACTGGCACATTGTACACCGGCAGATTGTACACCAACACAATGTACACCGACACAATGTACACCAGCACATTGTACACAGACAGATTGTACATCGATACAATGTATACTGGCACAATGTTCACCGTCCACATTGTACATCGATACAATGTGCACCAACACATTGTACACGGACACATTGTATACTGACACATAGTGCACCAACACATTGTACACTGGCACATTGTACACTGGCACAATGTTCACTGACACAATGTGGACATATCAGCAGGTTGATACCAATTGCATTGACATAGATATCTTGCAGGACCTTGAACCCAAAAACCGGTGATCAATGAAGTGTATATATTTGCAAATGAAAAGAAAATTGCTGTAGTTGTGGAGAGTGAGGAAAGTTGTCAAAGGATATAGATCAGTTGGAAATTTGGGCAGAGAAAAGGCAGATGGAGATTAATCCAGACAAGTGTGAGGTGGTGCATCTGGGAGGTCAAATGCAGGAGGAAAATATACAATAAATGGCAGGACTCTTAGGAGCATTGATGTACAGAGGGATTTGGGGGTATAGGTCCATAGCTCCCTGAAAATGGCAACAACACAAGTAGATGGGGTGGTAAAGAAGGTGTATGGCATTTCTGCCTTCATCAGTTAGGGCGCTGAGTATAAAAGTTGGGAAGTCGTGTTGCAGCTGTATAAAACTTTGTTTAGGCCACATTTGGAGTGTTGTGTGCAGTTCTGGTCACCACACTATAGAATGAATGTGGAGGCTTTGGAGAGGGTGCAGAAAAGGTTCACTGAAACAGGTTAACTGCTTGTTGTTACATTGCTATTTGTGGGATCTTCCTGTGTGTAAATTTGTTGTTAAATTCAGAAAATACATTAAAAAGTACTTCTTTGCTTTGAAATATCCAAGGCTCAAAAAAGAGGAGTTCAAGTTGCAAGTAATTTTTTATCAGTACAAGTTATTGGTGTAAAAAGTTCTGTATTGTTTCCCTTTCCAAACCCAACTGGCTTCCTGTGTGAACCCATGAACAAAGGGAGTGATTCAAATAGTTGCAGGTGTACATTGTGTTGGTGTACAATGTGTCGGTGTACATTGTGTCGGTGTACACTGTGCCAGTGAACAACATGTCGGTGTACAATGTGTCAGTGTACATTGTGTCAGTGTACATTGTGTCGGTGAACATTGTGTTATGATTTCGAAACTAGAATCATTTCATTACTCAAGTGGGAGTCGATTTCCTTGTTAGTTTATATGAAAGGTCACCGAGATTCTGTCACGTTGATGGAGGGAAATGAGGAAGGCAGGTACATCTCGCCCAGAGGCAGGCAGGTACATCTCGCCCAGGGGCAGGGAGGTACATCTCGCCCGGAGGCAGGGAGGTACATCTCGCCCGGAGGCAGGGAGGTACATCACTCCTCATCGTTGGCTATTGAAGTCCCAATGAAGTCACAGAATTTCTGATGCCTGTTAAAGATCTTACACAAGTTTGCACTTCCTGAATGTCAGTCCGCCTCCTGCAACATGCTTCCACATCACAAGTCCTTCATCGCAACAACTTAAGATCGATTTGAGACATAAACTGGTAAAATAGTTCTGGATGGTGCAGTCAGTGTGAATATGTGAATTATTTCCTTTTACCTAGTGATTATAAGATGATTCCTGGTCTAAGAGGATCTTGATGCTCATAAATACTCCTGCACAGTGTACACATGCACAATGTACACATGCACAATGTACACCTGCACAATGTACACCTGCACAGTGTAAACATGCACAATGTACACCTGCACAATGTACACCTGCACAGTGTAAACATGCACAATGTACACCTGCACAGTGTACACATGTACAATGTACATCTGCAGTGTACACCTGCACAATGTACACATGTACAATGTACATCTGCAGTGTACACCTGCACAAGGTACACATGCACAATGTACATCTGCACAGTGTACACATGCACAGTGTACACCTGCACAATGTATACACATGCACAATATACACCTGCACAATGTACACATGCACAATGTACATCTGCACAGTGTACACATGTAGTGTACACCTGCACAATGTATACACATGCACAATATACACCTGCACAGTGTACACATGCACAGTGTACACCTGCACACATGCGCAATGTACACATGTACATTGTACACACGTGCAATGTGCAAGTATACAGTGTACACATGCAAAATGTACACCTTCAGTGTACACCCACATATCCATTGTACAAATGTATAATATACCCCTGAAAAGTGCACATGTACACCACACAATGCACACATGTAATCATCAGCAGTTTTACAGTACTCCTCTTGAGAGATATTTAATTTCACCACAGCACTTTATGTGAATTTTAGACTTTTGATGCAGTACAAATGATGAAAGGTTGGGCAGCAACTTAATGCCTTGCTGCAGCCTCTGAGTGTGTATCAATTTTCAATCATCATTTCATAAATCGAAACCCAAAGGCCTTAATGAAATGAGCAGTGTTGACGGAATGCAATTCTCCATTGTGGATGGAGATGCTAGTTAGTTCAGTCATCTTGAAATGAGGCTGACTCACAGACCTCTGCCACAACTATTTTTGACCTCTTGACATCTTTGCTTGTCGGCTTTTCCAATTTTCCAGATTGGTAATAATGTGTAACCCAAACTCCCTGGCTCCATCTGGTCTCTCTACTGCCCTCTTCTCCTTTATCACCATCCTTACTGCCCACCTATCTGAACAAACACCTCTTTGATAGCCTCTCCCTTGACACAATACCCAGTTTGCTGTCTTTGTAAGCAAGAGCCTTGGCCAGTTTACCAACAGAGTTGGAGGAAACTGCAGGTGAAAGGCCAGGTGCCTGAACCACTGCATCACGCGGCTAAACACGTTGGCACTGGACGCAAATTCAAAAACAACTTACTCTGGACGCTGGAAGTTGGAAACAGAAGCAGAAAATGCAGAAAGTACTGATCAGGTCAGCCAACATCAGTAGGTAGAGAAACAGTATTAACATTATAGGCCATTGACCTTACATACAAGTTCAACCTTGTGAGTTTAAGCAAGCAGAACAGGAGATTACTGAGTGCAATCACCGCACTAGCATCCCGAGAATAGCACTGCACACAGTGGGGGAGTAAATGCATATAGAGGTTTGAGCTATAATGAGGTTCAACCCACAGGCTCTTGTGTAGTTGTTTCTTTTGGAGCTTCTAGCACTTGTGCTTTGTTAAATAATCAGTGTTTGAAACAAGCCTGAACAGGTCCACATACCAGATATTTACCTATTGCTTTTCTTCTTGTTTTTGCAGATACCTTATGAATGTAAGTTTTGAGGGAAGGAACCTTTCCTTCAGTGAAGACGGGTACCAGATGCACCCCAAATTAGTAATCATCTTACTGAACAAAGAACGACTATGGGAGAAGGTAAGGGCTTTGGAGTTTTTGTTTTGCAAAGAATATTTAATATGCAAATGCAAAAATCATTGACATTTGTGCTGCAAGTTATTCAGGCCATTGTTCCATGATAGGTGAGATGAAGAGTATTTATTATAATCCCTTTTACCACCCCTGCTGTCTTGTGGGTTATGACATGTCAAGTGCTCATCCAAGCACTGTGTGAGAGCATGTGTGTGTGTTTTTTTATATATTCATTCAAGGGAGGTGAAGTACGAGTGCAATATCGAACTCAGAGGTAAATGCTGAGAAACAAGTGTGTTTCACAGGCCGAGCCAGCATTTAATTGCCCATCCCTGGTTGCCCTTGAGAAGGTGGTGGTGAGCTGCTTCCTTGAACTGCACAGTCCTTGAGGTGTGGGTACACCCACAGTGCTGTTATGGAGGGAGTTGCAGGATTTTGACAGTGACGGTGAAGGAACGGCAACATATTTCCAAGTCAGGATGGTGTGTGGCTTGGAGGGCAACTTCCAGGGGGTGGCGTTCCCCATGGTTCTGCTGCCCTTGTCCATCTAGCTGGTAGAAGTGGTGGGTTTGGAAGGTGCTGTCTGAGGAGTCTTGGTGAGTTGCTGCAATGCATCCTGCAGATGGTACACTCCGCTGCTACTGTGCGTTGGTAGTGGAGTGAGTGAATGGTGTGGATCGGCTTCCTATCAAACAGGCTGTTATGTCCTGTATGGTGTCGAGCTTCTTGGGTGTTGTTGAAGCTGCACTCATCCAGGCAAGTGGAGGGTGTTCCGTCGCACTCCTGACTTGAGCCTTGCAGATGGTGGACAGACTTTAGGGAGTTAGGGGGTGAGTTACTTGCCGCAGGATTCCTGACCTCTGACCTGCTCTTGTAGCCACATTGAGTAAATGTCTACTCCGGTTTAGTTTCTGGTTGAGGTGTGTGTATGTGTGTGTGCGAGAGTTTGTTTGTGTGTGTGTGTGTGTGTGTGTGTATGTGTGTGCGAGAGTTTGTCTGTGTGCGAGAGTTTGTGTGTGTGTGTGAGTGTTTGTGTGAGTGTGTTTGTGTGTGTGAGTGAGTGTGTAAGTACATGTGAATGTGCATGGGTTGTTTGAAATAAATTCAAGCAATAATCCAATAAAATCAAAATTACCACTACAAGAATGCAAGAAAATAGGAGCAGAAATAGGCCTCTCAGCCCCTCACACCTGCCCCACCATTCAGTGTGATCATGGCTGATCTGTCCCAGGCCTCAAGTCCTATTCTGTACCAATTCCTCCTAACCCTCAACTTGCTTATCGTTCAAAAATTTATCTACCTCCTCCTCAAATACCTCCAATGATCTAGGCTCGACAACTCTCCAGAATAGAGAATTCCAGAGATTCTGTGAGAAGAAACTCCTTTGCACCTCCATTTTAAATGACCATCCCTTTATCTCGTAACTATATCCTCTCATTTAAGAATCTCCCACTAGAGAAAACATCTTGACATTACCCTGTCATGCCTCCCAATGATCTTGTATGTTTCTGTAAAATCACCCCTTATTCTTCTAAGCTCCAAAGAGAACATGAATGTGCAGAGAATGGAGAGACATGGACATCGTGTAGGCAGAAGGGATTAGTTTAGTTCGATTAGTTTTAAATAGTTCAGCACAACATCGTGGGCTGAAGGACCTGTTCCTCTGCTGTACTATTCTATGTTCTAGAACAGATTTAATTTCCCATGACAGAACAATCCTCTCATGCCAAGATTTAGCCTGAAGAATCTCTCTACCTGACTGCCTCCAATTCTACTATCCTTTTTCAAATAAAGGGACCAAAACTGTGCAGTGTACTCTAAGTGTGGCTTCACTAATTCCCCCTACAATTGTAACAACACTTCCCTATTTCTAAACTCCAACCCCTTGCAATAAAGAGCCAAAAATCTAATTTAACTACCTGCTGCACCTGCCTGCTAACTTTTTGTGATTCGTGTCGAAGAAAGAGGAGCATTCCATCAAAATTATCCTCGGCATCTATTGTCTGGTTAATTCCATCCACCCCTAGTATTATCATAAGCAACGAAGAGCTCAGGAATGGATTTGGTCATCAAGACAGAAACAGTTCTCTAGCTCTTCACCGTTCTGTCCTTTTTCAGTCTACATTGCAATCCATTTGGCACAATTTTCCTACTTGCATGTTCTATTTATATCTCTTTGTAATTTAATGCTTCCACCTACTCGGCTAACAATTTTTGTCTCACAGCAAATTTACATATGTGGCCTTCTCTTCCATCATCCTAAGGCACTACAGACAGATGAATAATTGAGGCTCCTACAGGGATGCTCATAACTGTACCGAGTAATGCCCAGTATCCCTTTTCTGTCTCTGACCTATCAAACAATTTCCTAACCAGGGTAATAAGTTATCTTGATGCCACGTCCTTCCAAATACATACCTTATTTTAATAAATCCTGTTTGAATCTCTTTTCTCATGTTTCCAGAGATGTTCTGAATTTCCACAAACCTTTGCCTGAGGAATTGCTGCCTAGTTTAATTGTGAACAACAGGTGTAATTTTAAGATCTTTGTTCACCTTTGTTCTTGACCGATCCCACTGAAGGAACCAGTTTGCCCTTTTTAAACATCTTACACCTCTAGTATGTTTCCTCTCGACTGTTGATTCTCACGGGAAGCCTGTGCAATCGGTCGGTTCTTGTAAACTTGAGCCTTTAAACATGAAGTCCAAGCAATTTTTCAATTCAACATTCTGTAAACTTATTACGTAGAAAGATTTACAGGGATGGGGTTGTTGGGGAGGGAGGTGTGGAAAAGTAATCCCCTTCCAGCCACATGTACCACAGACTGAAATATGAATTTAAAAATAATCAGATGCTGCAAAAACAGAATAAAAACAGAAAAAACTGTTGTCCAGGAAGTCATTCTTATTCTACTACATGAGTAACCCCCAGCAATTATACAGAGCGCTGCCCTTATCCTGTGTGATAAACAGAGACCAGTTATAGTCACAAAGAGACCAATGTTAATACTCACCTCTCTCTGTCACTGTAATCTCTCACAGCCCTACAACCTGTCGAGTTCATTGAAAAGCAAATGTGGCAAATGCTGGAAATTGGAAATAAAATCTGAAACCACTCAGCAGGTTGGGCCACATCATGGGGATGAAACAAGAGCTGACGTTTCAGGCTGATGACTTTTCATCAGAATTAGGAAGAGCTGGAAGTCAAAGTCGAGTTTATTGTCATATGCACAAGTACATGTGTGCACAGGTGCAATGAAAAACTACTTGCAGCAGCATCACAGGCACATAGCATCAGATAAGCAGCATTCACAAGAAAAACATAAATTAAACGTACCCAATTTTTATAAGAAAGAACACAATCAGAACGAAAAAAACCCCACAAAGTCCATTTTAGTGCAAAGTGATGAAAGCACTCACAGCGTTGTGATTAGGGCTGCATTAGGGTTTTAAGTTACAGAGAAGATGGGGTGGACAGAAACAACTGAAGGGATGTCTGTGATCGGGTGGGGACGATGAGAGACTGAATGGCACTAAAGGCGTGGGTGCCATCAGAGAGAGGGTGACGGCATGTTAATCGTGCAAAGGACAAAGAACAAACAATGTCAGAACTGTGTGGTACAAAACAATGAAGCTGCTGGAAATAAAAGAGAATGCTGGAAATACCCAGCAGTTCTGGTTGCCCCATTACAGAAAGGATGTGGAGACTTTGGAGAGGGTGCAGAAGAGGTTCACCAGGATGCTGCCTGATTAGAGAGCATTAGCTATAAGAAGAAGTTGGGAAAAACTTGGATTGTTTCCTCTGGTGCATCGGAGGCTGAGGGGAGACCTGATAGAGGTTTATAAAATTATGAGAGACATAGATAATGTGGAGTCTTTTTAAGGTAAAGTAAGGTAAGGTAAAGTAAGAGTCTTTTTCCCAAGGTAGAATTGTCAAATACTTGAGGATATAGCTTTAAGGTGAGAGGGGAAAAGTTTAAAAGGAGATGTGCGGGGTAGGTTTTTTTACACAGAGAGTGGTAGGTGCCTGGGGTGATGACACATCTGTGGTGTTTAAGAGGCATTTAGACAGGCATGTGAACATGCAGGGAATGGAGTGATATGCAGGCAGATAGATTGAGTCCAATTTGGCATAATGGTCAGCACAGACATGATGGGCCAAAGGGCCTGCTCCTGTGTTATACTGTTCTATGTTCTATCCAGTCCACAAGGATGACCCTAAGCTTCCAGTTGCCATTGATTTTCGATCCTGCCCCCACTGTGTCCTCTCTGTCTTTGTTCTCTTACACTGTTCAAATGAAACCGATCCCATCTTCCCACTGGGCGTGTTACAGTCCTCAGGGGCCAACACTAAATGCAACAACTAGGATAAACTACCTTTTCAGATTGTATCAGAACCGGTCTGTTTTGATGAATGATTATCAATCTTTAATGTTAATAAAGCTCTCTCTACTGTCTGCCTTGTTGGGTATTTCCAACGTTCTCTTTTACTTTGGATTTTAAGCAGCTGCGGTGTTCTGTATCACCCGCTTCCAGCACCTTTTTTTCTCTTCTGTAATCTCATTCACTTCCTTCTGTTGATGCCTCCTTCAGACAGATCCTCACTCACCACCCTCTCTCAGCCTGCACCGCCACTGCTTGTGTCATTCAGTTTCTCTTGATCTCCACTGTATCACACACATCCCCTTGGTTCCCTCTCACCCACTCCCCCTTCTCTGGAATGTCAAACTTTTGAGTTCTAACCTTTCCTTATTCTGCTGAAAGGTCATAAATGTGAAACATTAACCCCGTTTCTCTCTCCACAGATGCTGCCTGGCCTGCTGAGTGTTTCCAACATTCTCAGTGTTTACCTCTGAGTTCGATATAGCACTAGTACTTCACCTTTTCTGGCCTGAAGCTCTGGATTCTCACCCCCTACTCCCCACCCACCGCCCCCACTGATTATCTGAATACCCCTCTCTCCTCCATAAACCTTACCTCCTTCAACACATTTTGATCACTTTTCCTAGAATTGTCTTGTCAGATCTCGATTGGAAACACTATTGTGTAGTATTTTGGCACTTTACCATGTTGAAGATGCTGAAGAGATGCAAGCAGAGGTTCTTGCTGCTGCTTTTCCAACTGCATAAATAAACTCACAGGCAGCATTTCAAATACTGGGCACTTGGCACACAACAGGTATAATAAACTTTGCAACAATTAAATAGGTACAGGCTTTAATAAAGAGGTATATTATTTAACTTAAATAGAAATAATAGTTTATGATAGGTGGCAGCTTTGAAGTGTCTAATAAAAAGGATACTTCTCATTGAAATGATCAGTTTCATAGTCTCCAGGTGGAATGCAGAAAACAGGACAATATAATGAGAACCTTTTCAACTTTACAAACGCGGATCCATTAAGTGTTGTTGAGTTTGACAGCGTGTTAGTCTTTAGCTAACTGACTTGGACTGGTGAGGTCATTGAAGAGTCTGCATCTGTATGTGAAATGGGTTTAATGTGGTTCATGTATTCTGTGCAACAACTATCATGGGAAGTGTGTCTCTGGAGAGATGAAGGGACGGTGAAGATTCTGACTTTTCTGCCTCCTCAGCCTCCTGAATTTTAGAAAATAATAACCAAGTTTACATATTTCAAATCTAAGCAGATGTTGTTGGACGTGACCAGATGTCCGGTGGATGCTGACATGATATTGTTTAAAGAGGAACAGGATTCCTGTCAAACCTTGCTCCCTCAATCAACTTCCACTGCTGTTTGTGAGATCTTACTGTGCACAAAATGGAAACATATTTTCTTGCCCGCCACAGCTACTGTATGTTGAATGTAAAGCACTTTGAAATCATCGAATCAGGGCACTAACATCCTGAGAGGAGGCATTTAACCCCACTGCGCCACAAAATCCTGAAATTTTGCAAAGTCACAGAGGTAATTGCTGACATTTTGCATTGCACTGCAGAGCCCGTTGCACAAGATTCAAGCGCGTATTTTTTTAGGAGTGACACCACAATTATAACAATACCTCAAATTGATAAAAAGGTACAGTTCCTCCCCAGGTGACATCAGGCCTCTTGTTCCTGTGAACTGTTTGTAACCTGAACAGTTCGCAAGTCAGAAATGTGGCCACAAACCGTGTTCCCAACCCGCAGAAGATGCTTGCAGCCCTGCAGCAGCCGGCAAATCCATCCCGCCGGTCTCTCAAACGTGCGATTGTATGTACAGGCTGACCATAAGTTGGGCATTCATAAGCTGGGAAGGACCCGTACCAATGTTCTCAATGTGCTACCAATATGCAATTTGCCACAAATGATCCTTAATCTATGACTCTCCCACTATATCGTTCAAAACACAGTAACATAGACTCCCAAAGTACTTCACAGCCAATGAAATACTTCTTGGAGTGTTGTCACTGCCTTAAGATAGCACAGTCTTTGGTCAATGGAGGACAAGGATATTTTAAGATCAAGACCTCAGACTGCCACAAAACTCGCAGACTACTAAGCAGCAGTGATCCCTGGCTTCTTATGTGCTTCTGAGACCTGGTCTATGTACAGCAGGCAATTCAAGCCACCAAGGCAACCTCTGTAAAAATCCTCCAAATTCACTGGAAAGCAACATCAGCACCCTCTCCCAGGCCAAAATTCCAAGCATTGAAAGCTTAGTCAGTTGTCCCATTGGGCATGCCTGATACTAGACTCCTGAAACAGAGACTCTATTCCAAGCTCTGTTGTGGGAGGAGAATGCCAGGTGGACAGAAAAAAAATGATTCAAGGATGTGCACAAAGCTTACTTGAAGCAATGCAACATTCCCGCTGAGTCCTGGGAACCTCTGGTCCATGACTATTCATAATTGTGAAGGTGCATTCGGGATGATATTGAGGACCTTGAATCTGTGTATTGGGAACACACAGAAGGGCAGGCATGGTAGTGTAGCGGTTAGCGTAACGCTATTACAGCGCCAGTGACCCGGGTTCAATTCCGGCCACTTCTGTAAGGAGTTTGTACGTTCTCCCCGTCTGCGTGGGTTTCCTCCAGGTGCTCCGGTTTCCTCCCACATTCCAAAGACGTATGGGTTAGGAAGTTATGGGCATGCTATGTTGGCACCGGAAGTGTGGTGACACTTGCGGGCTGCCCCCAGAACATGCTACGCAAAAAAAAGATGCATTTCACCATGGGTTTCGCTGTACATGTGACTAATAAAGCTATCTTATCTGTAAATTGGTAACTTGGTTTATTATTGTCACATGTACCGACGTACAGTGAAAAACTTTGTTTTGCATGCCATCCATACAGATCATTTCATTACAACAGTGCATTGAGGTAGTACAAAGGAAAACAATAACAGAATGCAGAATAAAGTGTTACAGTTACAGAGAAAAAGCAGTGCAGGTAGACAATAAGGTGCAAGGCCATAACAAGGTAGATTGTGAGGTCAAGAGTCCATCTTATCATGCTAGGGGACCATTCAATAGTCTTATAACAGCGGAATAGAAGCTGTCCTTGAGCCTGGTGGTACATGCTTTCAGGCTTTTGTATCTTCTGCCTGACGGGAGGGAGGAGAAGCGAGAATATCTGGGGGTGGGTGGCGTGTTTAATTACTTTACCGAGGCAACGAGAAGTGGCAAAAGGGGCTTACCACGTCACAAATTACCCACCTGCCCTCCTCATCAGCCACCTCCTGCCCCATGTGTAAAAGAGCCTGTAGTTCCCACATCAGCCTCATTAGCCACCTCAGAACCTATGAATAGTGGAAGAAACCTGTCCTTGATCCTGAGGGGCTCATTAAGAAGAATAAGGATGATAAGGATCATGACAAGTGACTTGTACACAGCATTTTCCCTCAGACAGCAACATGATGCCAACAAGATCATCTCTTTTGGTGATGCTGATTGAGCGATAAGTGTAGCAAGGACATGAGGGAGAATTCCAGTGTTTCTCTGCACATGTCATGGAATAACTTTATGCAACAAACAATCTGCTGGAGGAACTCGGCGGATCGAGCAGCATCTGTTGGGGGGAAAGGAATTGTCAATGTTTCAGGTCAAGACCCTGCATCAGGACTGAGAGCAGAGAGGGGAGATGGCCGGTATAAAGAGGAGAGGGGGAGGGGTGAGACAGGGGCCAGTCGGTGATTGGTGGACCGAGAACGGGTAGAAGGTGACAGGAAGATGGAGCCAGGATGGGGGGCGGCAGGTGAGGTGGAGTTGGGAAACTGAGGGAGGCGGAAGCGTGCCCTCTTCTTGTTACTACCATCAGGGAGGAGGTACAGGAGCCTGAAGATCCAAACTCAATGATTCAGGAACAGCTTCTTCCCCTCTGCCGTCAGATCTCTGAAGGGTCCATGAACCCACGAACACTACCTCATTATTCTTTTTGTTTTTGCACTATTTTTGTAATTTATAGATTTTTATGCCTTTGCATTGTACTGCTGCCACAAAACAATAAATTTCACATCATATGTCGGCGATAATAAATCTGATTCTGATTCTGACAAAGAAAAGCATTCACTGGAGCCAAGTGGGGGGAAGGGGAGGGTGAAGCTGGAGGCAGCTGGGAGGGTGATAACCAGAAACACAAAGGCTACCAGTGCTGGAATCTGATTAAGGGAGGTGACAGTGGGGAGCATTAGGCATTTTATGTCTGTCTGAGAGAATAGATAGGAGTTCAGTTTAACTCCTCATTTAAAGGTTCACAACAACAAATGAGGTGGGGAAGGGGGTGGATTAATGCATAAAATGGATAGGGGGGTGTCTAATTAACAGGAAACAGAGAGTTGGGGTAAATGGATCATTTTCAGATTGGTGATCAGTAACCAGACTGGTACCACATGGATCAGTGCTGGGGTCTCAACTATTTCTAATTATATTAATGGCATGAATG
Source organism: Pristis pectinata (assembly GCF_009764475.1). Lineage (NCBI taxonomy): Eukaryota > Metazoa > Chordata > Chondrichthyes > Rhinopristiformes > Pristidae > Pristis > Pristis pectinata. The sequence continues at coordinate 8,263,737 of NC_067437.1, forward strand.
AAGGTTCGGAGTATACTTTAGCCAAATTTGCTGATGATACAAAGATAGGTGGGTTAGCAAGTTGTGAAGAGAACACAAAGTGTCTGCATAGGGACAGCGAAAGGTTAAGTGAACGGGCAAGAGGTTGGCAGATGGAACATAATGTGGGGAAATGTGAGGGTGTTCACTTTGGAAGGGAGAATGGAAAGGCAAGATGTTATCTAAATGGAAGGAGACCACTATTGTGGTACAAAGGGATCTGGGGTCCTCGTACATGAAATACAAAAAGTTAGCATGCAGGTGTAGTAATTAGGAAGGTAAGTAGAATGTTGGCCTTTAGTGCGAGGAGGTATGGTGTAAAAGTCCGGAGGTTTCGATGAATATTTAAGGAAGGATATGCTTGCAATGGAAGCAGGGCAGAAGAGAATAACTAGCTTGATTCCTGGAATGTTGAGCGGCTGCGACAATACTCAGAGGTGTGTTATTGAAACATAAAGGATTCTGAGGGGAATTGACCGGGTGGATGCTGAGAGGATGTTTTCCATAAGCGGGGGGTACCAAGAACGAAAGGGCAGGGTTTCAGAATAAGGGGTCGCCCATTTCACGTGAAGCTGGGGAGGAATTTCTTCGCTCAGGGGGTTGTGACTGTTTGGCATTCTCGACCCCAAATAGCAGTGGAGGTTGAGTCATCGACTATTTTCAATGTAGATTCCTTGTGTCCAGATCCCTCAAAAAGGACTTGAGCTGACGACGTTCTGACTCAGAAGCAAGGCTACTACCAAATTGGCCAGTGCTAACATTGTAGTTAATGCAACAAACTTCATTTTAAATTCCACCAATGCCGGTGGCAGTCCCAGGCAGGGAGTGAGGTCCACAGGGAACGCTGCTCAGGAGATCATGATTGAAGTAGATGGAACTCCTTGGAGCCGAGATACCCAACCAGTGAGTGCCCCTGACTGAGGGAATTAGCCCCACTGTTTGATTCCACATTAATTTGTTCCGCTGCTTGCATGTGCTATTGACCAAAATTTCATGGCTTGTTCAGAATGGGAAGCCCACAGAAGAAACAATTCATAAAACACTGAACATGAAACAATACAACACAGGAACAGGCCCTTCAGCCCACAATGTCTGTGTGATAATGATGCCAGTTTAAACTAATCTGTTCTGCATGCACATGATCCATATCCCTCCATTGCCTGCATGTTCACATGCCGATCTAAAACCCTCTTAAACACCACTGCTGTATCTGCTTCCCCTACCACCCCTGGCAGCATGCTCCAGGCATCTACCACTCTCTGCAAAAATGCTTGGTCCGCACATCTCCTTTAAACTTTCCCCCTCTCACCTTAACGCCATGCCCTCTGGTATTTGATATTTCTACCCTAGGGAAAAGACTCTGGTTGTTTACCCTATCTGTGCCTCTCATAGTTTTATAAACCTCTATCAGGTCTCCCCTCAGCCTCCGATGCTCCAGAGAAAACAACCCAAGTTTGTCCAACATCTCCTCATAGCAAATGGCTAACACCGAGGGGGCATAATTTTAACGCGATTGGAGGAAGGTATAGGGGGGATGTCAGGGGTAAGTTTTTTTTACACAGAGGGTGGTGGGTGCGTGGAACGCACTGCAGGCAGAGGTGGTGGAGGCAGATACATTAGGGACATTTAAGAAACTCTTAGATAGGCACATGAATGATAGAAAAATGGGGGGCTATGTGGGAGGGAAGGGTTAGATAGATCTTAGAGCAGGATAAAATGTCGGTACAACATCGTGGGCCGAAAGGCCTGTACTGTGCTGTAATGTTCTACGTTCTCTGTTCAAATACCCTCTAATCCCAGCAGGATGTTGATAAACCTCTCCTGCACCCTGTCCAAAGCCTCCACATCCTTCCTGTAATGGGGCGACCAGACCCAATTCATTCTGCTGTCACCCATGGTCAACTGACTGGTTTCTTACTTACCTGTGTGCAGGTTGGGAAGTGGGAGGCGAAGAGGCTGACCATGAAGTATCACGTCTGGCCCCGGTACTACTTGTTCTCAGAGTCGGAGGAGGAGGACGACCACTTGAGCATCGTCACGTTGGAGGAGGCTCCCTTTGTCATTGTGGAGGACGTCGACTCGCTGAGCGGGACCTGCATGAGGAACACCGTACCCTGCAGGAAGCAAGTGAAACCCATGTATGTATGGACTGTCCTGCCCCACTTTTGTGCTTGCTTTGGTAGGGGTCGGGGCTATGGTAAACACACGAGTAGCAACACAGGGTGGACACTCACCCTTTGTAGAAGTACACAAGAGGCAATGATGAGTAAGGGCAGTTTTCTCTCACTGCTAACCAAGGTGAAAACCAACTCCTTGTCTGTAAGGACCCAATATATTCTTTGAGAAGGAGAAGCCTATTTATATAAAAAAGTACTTTGAAATTGATCCTACATAAAGATTATTATGATGTTTCTCTAGAATAGAGATGCTTAATATAGATTAAGTCAAGAGAATTGTAATGCAGTTAGATTTCCATTAGATGTTACATGATGTGTCTATGAGAAATCCTTATCTCTCTGCAGCCAATAAAGATTATCAGTACAAATGAGAGCTCTGAACCTTTGGGTGCTCTCATTTTCTTGTCAGGATTGCAGATTGTGGCATGGCGCCTGGAAAGGAACAGATTGCAAAGACTTCTGCCCCCAGATTCACTTAAAAGTTGCAGCCAGTTGAAGTCGGAGATACTGTATCACTTGAAAGAATATTGTACGGCAAACAAAGGAAGGGCCAATGAGAAAATGCCAAGTTGATCAGGCCTGCTGCCAGAGATGTAGAATGATGATAGTGCAGCTGTGGACTACTCCTGTCCATCAATATGATTGTTAATAGACAGAAAGGCGGTTCAAGGAAGACCAGTGATAAAAAGCTTTCCAACCACAGGTTCTAGGTCACCTGTTCCTCCAAGGTTCTGGTGCATTCAACCCATATCACGAGTTAGTCAAATACCCAAATACTATTTTCTAAAAGAAATCTTGTTTTCTTTTGGCTGAATCAATGCCATTAGCTCCTTTCATATCCCACACCAGCCTATTGCGGAGGCTGACCACACAATTACTGAAATGAAGGGGTATGTTGCCAGCAAGGAGCCTCACAGGATTGGATGCATTGCTGGTTTGCATCTGCCCTGGGCTACATTATTGATTTCATTGCAGAATGAAAAATGTGCCAGGATATAAATCAAATCATCGGATCCAATCTGATCACTTTCCTGATTGCCTCTGCATATTAGATCCAACAGTTCATGTCCTGTGAGTCTGCTGCATTATACAAGGTGAAATGACCCATGCTAGTCTGCATTGTGCAGCCTTTTCTGAGTCTTAAACCAGCAATCACTTCACAGCACTGATCTCATACACACTGCCATATAAAGATTTTGACCTACATTTTATTCTACTGTCTATTTTACTGAGCAATAGCACATTCCACTTGCTGTTATAAATTGGGATCTCTGTTTATACTCCTGAGCCACTTTTTTGTCTCCTGAGAATAGGATGACATGAATATAATAACATGCTAGAGGTCTAAACAGATCCACTTCCTCCACAGAACAAAGCCCCAATGGGTTGGTCACCCTGCAGTTTGATAGATGTTACACTGTCAAACCATTAGGTTTAGGCTAAAATTAACAAATACATTTATTTGAAAATGTAGGGATTGCAAAAGAACAAAACATAAGCCAAATAAACTTCATTTGGTGCAATGGATGTGAATTTCCTTGGATCTGTTTCAGATCCATTTCTGTAATGTTCCCATAATTGGAGTCGAAGCCCTCTTTACATGCCTCTCCAAAGAATAAAATGCCTTCCTGGCTGCCTCACCAGGCACTCAGAAGAACAGAGACTAAGATCTCGGGGCCACTATCCATCCCACTAAGGTTGAGAAGGTGAGGGACGAATTGAATCTTTCAATGTCTAGACAAACAAGACATTAGATACTGTATCTCTAACCCTTAAAAATCGAAGTTGCCAGCTATCCTTTTCTGGATCCACATCTGCAGTCTCTTGTGTCTTCAGCTGTTTCTGGATGTTGGTTAGATTAGTTTCTTTCTCAAACAGAGAACTGTGTGGAGTCTGTGTGGAGAAACAAAATAAGTTACCTTGCTGGAGTAGAGAAGGGTTTGTTAGGTGGAGAAGATTTCAAGCATTAAAAAAAAGTTAGAAATGGAGAAACAGGGACTAAAACAAGGAGTTAAAGGCTGGAATCATGGAGAATATGAGAATGACACAGCAGAGAGGGATTCTGACCTTGAGCTAAATTAAGAGGATGGTTTAAGGGGGAGGAAATCTTTGCTGGGAGACCCTTTGCTTTGTTTTTCATTCTTTGTTCTTCATTACTTCCAGTAATGACACAGAAGGAGGGATGTACATCAAGCGATGCTGTAAGGGATTTTGCATCGATATCTTGAAGAAAATTGCAAAGTATGTGAAGTTCACATACGATTTATATCTGGTGACAAATGGAAAGCACGGGAAGAAGATTAACGGGACTTGGAATGGACTGGTCGGAGAGGTAGGTCAATCACTAAATGGAATTGTCTTAAATGTGATTCAAAATTTGGTCCAAAGCTGGTTAGGGCCCAACTAATGACAACACCAAGATGTGCTAGTGCTTTATAAAGAGGTTAAGGTAAGAAAATACAATTTAAAAAAATGCAATAACATTTAAGTGGTAGAACCTATGGTACTAAAATGTATGAAGGAAACAAAGTAAAATTTCCAAAACATTTGCTGAACTGCTTGGCACTTAACATGTCAAAGAAGTCTAAACCCAGTGTCGGGAGTTCAAAACCTGCAATAACTATGAAAGCAGATGGATTGTTGTGAAAGTGTATTGCTCCCTGTTGTATGTGCTGAATTTGTGATGGAACAATGTATGCATGTTGAACCTTTGAAACTAGATTCTACTGATTTCAGTCCAATTGAATTTCAGAACCAGAATTCAATGTGTATGCAGCACACTTAGCACACATAACCGAGGATGAATTTCTACCCCAGAAGGACAGCTGGTGATTTTTATGGAAGCCTATCTGTCACGCTGTTGGGTGTCACCAACACTGATTATGTGGTTGACTATTGGTGCAAAATGTACGACAGCAAATTGAAAGCACAATTTGCACCTTGTCTGATTTTCTGAGAGAAGTGGAGGCCTGACAGAGTATTTCAAAATTTTGGAGGAGTCTCCTCGAGTGGATGTGGAAAAACCTTTCCATTTTTGGATGTCCATAACAAGAGAATATAGCTATAAAGGTCAAACAAATAATTTATGAGGAATTTCTTTAGACTGAGAGTGGTGGGAATGTGGAACTAGCTACTACGTGGATTGAAGAAGATTGTGTTGTTGCTCGTAATGATTGAGGCATAGATGAGGCAAAAGGGGATAAAGAGGTTCAGGGTATTGGTATTGGTTTATTATTGTCACTTGTGCAAGGTACAGTGAAAAATGTGTCTTGCATACCATTTGTACAGATCAATTCCTTACACACTGCATTCAGGTAATACAGGGTAAAAACAGTAACAGAATAAATAGTAAAGTGTCACAGCTACAGGGAAGTGCATTGCAGGTAGACAATAAGGTGTAAGGTCATAACAAGGTAGATTGTGAGGTCAAGAGTCCATATCATTGTATAAGGGAACTGTTCAATAGTCTTATCACCGTGGGATAGAAGCTGTCCTTGAGCCTGGTGGTATGTGCCCTCAGGCTCCTGTATCTTCTGCCTGATGGGAGAGGAGAGAAGAGAGAATGACCCGGTGGGTGGGGTCTTTGATTATGCTAGCTGCTTCACCAAGGCAGCGAGAGTCCATGGAGGGATGTGAGGGAGCCACGTGGACACCAAACACTAATGTTATTTAGTTGGGTTGAATGTGATGCTTCTGTGCCATAGTTGATGTAATGTGTCATTCTATGTGACAGCCCACCAGGGTGTTATGTGCTAGATCACAGCCCTACGCAACATGCAATGTCACAATGCATCATGAATATTGATAGAGGTGTAAAAGATGATAAGAGGCATAGATCGATTGGACAGTCAGAGACTTTTTCCCAGGGCGACAATGGCTAACATGAGGGGATATAATTTTAAGGTGATTGGAGGAAGATATAAGGGAGATGTCAGGGGTAAGTTTTTTACGCAGAGAGCGGTGGGTGGATGGAACGCACTGCCGGCAGAGGTTGTGGGGGCACATACATTAGGGACATTCAAGAGACTCTTAGGTAGATACATGAATGATAGAAAAATAGGGAGCTATGTGGGAGGTAAGGGTTAGATAGATCTTAGAGCAGGATAAAATGTCGGCACAACATTGTGGGCCGAAGGGCCTGTACTGCGCTGTAGTGTTCTATGTTCTATGTTAAATTGTATCTCAGAACCACTCCAATATGGTTCACATCCAGTGAGTTGCAGGACCCCAGTGTCCTAGCATACAGAGCTGCTAGACTGCTCTGGGGCATTCCCTTTCTGGTTGCTAATCCCACTGGCATTATCAGCTGGTCTGTCTGTGGTCTGTACTGCCTGCGCTGGGGGCTTCCTGATGATTAATAAAGGATGATGGGAGGTGGTTGACTTCTTAGACCCTTTTGTGGGAGACTGGAATCAGTATCATGTTGTCACAGAGCAAAGAAACCGTATCACCCTCTGGGTAACTAATGTTTGATTGGTTAAAGATCATCTGGATAACCTCTCTTAGGTTCTTAATTAATTAAGTGAAGCCTTTCAATGTAACATAAAGTACCCAGGGTGACTTCCCATCTGTACCTGATCCTTGTTGGCGTTGGGCTACAGGAATCTCAGAGGAATTAATCATCTCACATTTACCATTGGCATCAAAACGGCGTGGAGAAATACTTCATAACATCACCCCCTAAGGCCCTGGCCCTCAATTTAAGGCTCAAGGCTCTTCTGCCAGAAGAAGTAATTGCTGTCCAGGCATCTAATCAAGTCCTCGAAACATCTCGAACACCTCAGTGGACCAACGTTATATCTTTATTCTTCATGTGTGGGATCTGCCCTTGTTATTTAATCCAGTGGGGAGGGGTTGTGCCATTTGACCAGAGGGTCACCATGACAGTAACAGTCTTGTTCTTTGTTGCCAGGTTGTACGGAAGCAGGCACACATGGCTGTGGGCTCCCTGACTATTAATGAAGAACGATCGGAGGTGATAGACTTCTCAGTCCCTTTCATAGAGACTGGAATCAGTGTTATGGTGTCACGGAGCAATGGAACTGTATCACCTTCTGCATTTCTGGGTAACTACCGCTTGATTCATCAAAGATCAGGTCATCTGGGTGACCTCTCTTCACTTCTTAATGCATTGAAGCCTTTCCAGGTAACATAAAATGTCGGCACAACATTGTGGGCCGAGGGGCCTGTACTGTGCTATAGTGTTCTATGTTCTATAAGGAATCTAGAATGACTTCCTTTGCCTATCCCTGATCTTCATAGGCCTTGGACTACAGAAATCTCAGAGGGATTAAACTCCTCAGATTTATCATTGACCTCTGATGTTATCACTAGCTTTGGTCCATCAATCAAAAAATAATTTTTAATCCTTTGCTTCCTGCCCCTATATCCCAGTCCCAATTATGGTTCTCTTGTTTGTTCCCAAAATGCACAGAGTCTCATCTTGCTGGAAGCAGCAAAATATGAAACACCAATCCTGTAAATCACATTCCAGTCTGATTTGGAAATAGATCCTGGTCTAGATCCTGGAACACTTTAACCAACAGCAGAGTGGTAACACCTTCACTGGAATGGCTCTGGACTCTCAAACAGCTCCTGAGGACAAGTAGGCATAGGCAGTAAATCCTGGTCTTATCTTCAATGTCTACAGCCCATGAATGTATTAAGCAAAGTCGAGATCTGGATAACTTGCAACCGAGCTAGGCATCTTCCAGCCTTTGAAGTTTCATCCAGGTCCATACAATGAAAGGAGGATCTCAAACTCATGATGCCAGCCTTGCTGATATTGTCCATACCCAGGAAAGAATCTTTTAAAATTTGCCTCTTCCTGCCCATTCATCATTTCATTGGGAAAAGTTTCACCTTCTCCTTTAGAGCCATGTCTTGTGGTAAAATAAATTCAGAATTGCGCATACCCTCAACACTGTTCACTTGTGAAGTTCCAGTGACAGTGGTGGGTTGTGAAAGATTAATGTGGAACATGCTGAAGTTATGGACTCTTACCACTTTATTTTGCACTGTTACAGAACCGTTCAGTGCAGACGTCTGGGTGATGATGTTCGTGATGCTTCTGATTGTCTCGGCTGTCGCAGTTTTTGTGTTTGAGTACTTCAGCCCTGTGGGATATAACCGATGCTTGGCTGATGGAAGGGGTAAGCTGATGCTTCTGCACCATAAACTCTCACCCACTCTGTACATTGTCTGGAAACCTTAATGAAGCCATCAGTCTCTGCCAGAATAGTGCAGCTGTGCTGGGACGGTGACCTCGATTGTTGATCCACTGTGTGGGACGTCAGTTGTAAGAACAAGGCATATTTTTGCAGCTCATTCAGTGTGCACTAGATGTTATCACTTGCTTTTCCTCGTCTGGGCTGGAGTGAGGGAGAGGGGATGGTGTGTTGCATCCCAGCATTTGGTAAGTTTGGGAGGTGTGATGTGGAGTGTGGAACTGGGACCTGGGCTTGGGGTGGGGAAGACTGGCATTTGTGGAGGGGATGGGAGGGGAAGCAGTTTGTGTTGAGGGAATCAGGCACAGGAGAGGGAAGCTCTTTGGATTGGCAGCGTGTTGGGCAGTTTAAGGAGGGGGAGACATAGGCTGGTCTCGGTGCATGGGAGGGCCAAGGATGTGGGTCAGTATCTTGGTTACCTGCATCTCTCCCACTTTGGTGCAGCAGTATTAAAAGCAGATCCCAGGGATGCCGACAACAGGTTCCCCAGGACCCTGTGCTCCATTCCTCCACAGTGCTCCGAAAGGAGTGATTCCAGAGAGAAGACATCATCTCTTGTGGCCTGACACGGAAATTGCATTGGGTTCAAAGTGAATCAAACCAAGAAGTTCCTGGGCAAATTGAGGTGAAATGAGCTGGAAATGATTGTTATCAAGTTTCACTCCAGAAGCATCAATGTTTCATTGGGCAGCACTGGAAGAACAGGGTTGTGCAATACAATTTCCACACATCTCTGGAAACTCTCCCTATCCAGAGTCAGACTTAAATAGAATATCCTGCATTAACCCAATCGTAGAGCAACACTACAGCCTGATCTTCCCAGGTTTTCCCTGCTTCGTTGTAATCTGTTATCAAATTCTATTCATTTGATTCCATGATGTAATTCATTCCTGACAATCTGTCATTCAACATATTTACACCCAGACCTTCAATTAGATTTCACTTTGTAACTTACTCCTGAAGTTGTGTTATTTTATATTTAAAGCTCACCCGCAGTCACTGGATCATTGTAAGTGATCTGGGCAATAAGTCTTGACCTTACCGACTTTCTTATCCTGAACCCTGGGTCATTGTGGTGTTTGGTACACCCTAGCTGCCCAGGCAAAGGCGCAATCTAGTCTCTGTTTCACCTGCTGGTTTTGCTTCACCCAGCAGCTCACTGGAGAGAGGGAGGTGGGGGGTGGGAGGAATGGGTGGGGGGGGGGGGGAGGGGAGTGCCAGACACAGCCGGGACACAGGCAGCTCCTAGCCATCTGGATGTTTCAGTGTTGTGTAGGGGATCTGGTCAGGCTGAGCTTGGATACCTGTCCTGTTGTCGATCAGCAATGTAATGCAGGTGAGGATCTGATAGCAATCAAAGGACACCCCGAGACAAGATAAAACAGAGCTGGGGAAGGTACAAAAGTCTCACTGCAACCTCCAGACCATTGAACTTCCCACCTTTTGTTGTGTGCAGAACCAGGAGGTCCTTCCTTCACCATTGGCAAAGCCATCTGGCTGCTCTGGGGCCTCGTTTTCAATAACTCAGTGCCAGTCCAGAACCCGAAGGGGACCACGAGTAAGATTATGGTGTCAGTCTGGGCCTTCTTTGCTGTGATCTTCTTGGCCAGTTACACAGCCAACCTCGCTGCATTCATGATCCAAGAGGAATATGTGGACCAAGTATCAGGCCTCAGCGATAAGAAGGTAAGCTTCCAACCACTCCTACAATGGTCATGTGATTGAGTAGACACGAGATCTCAAGTGTTGTAGACTCTACAGCAGTAACAATTTAGATTTCCTTGATGCCTCTAACACAACAAACAAGCTGGGAGCATTATGAAGAAAAATTGCCAAATTGTAACATTGAGCAATGAAGAGAAAGATCTCAGGACTGATTCAGGGTTTTGACCCAAAACATCGATGATTCCTTCCCGCCCCCCCCCCCCCCCCCCCCCACCCACGGATGCTGCTCGACCCGCTGAGTTCCTCCAGCAGATTGTTTGTTACTCCAGATTCCAGCATCTGCAGTCTCTTGTGTCTCCAAGAAGTCAGGGCAGCTGAACAAAGGTTTAGTCAGATGGGTGGTTTTGGGAGGGGAGAATGGGGTCTTTCTTTAAGTCATTTATGAGAACAACGTTTATCATCCAACCCTATTTACCCCTGAACTGAGGAACTTGCTGCGCATTTCAGAGGGCAGTTAAGTGTCAACATATTGGGCCTAGAGTCATGTAGAGGCCAGACTGGGGCAAGGAAGGCAAACTTACCTCACTGAACGACAAACCAGATGGCTTTTTCCAACAACCTGCTGGTTACATCACTGATGCTACGTTTTTATTATTTGCTTATCTGAATTCCCCAGCTGCCATGGTGAAGTTTAGATAACTCCAGTCGGTCTCAGGATGCTAGTTTCATAATTTCTGTACACCCATGCCCTGTGAATCTGGCCTCCAAAATCTGTGAAATAAAGGTTAGAAAATGTGCTGAGAGATCAGGCTGAATCAGTGGAGAGAAAAAAGCTGGGATAATATTACAGATGGATTACTTAGAGCAGAATTGGACTATTATCCTATTGGCTGCTACACTACTGTACTCTCTGTGAATTAGTGAGACAAGTCTGTACCTCGGTTAGTGTCAGCTTGTCTTTTCCTCTCTGCAATTCCAGAGGTTTCACTTTGGGTGCAGTTTACTACTGCACCCTGACCTGAAGTAGTGAGTTGGAGAATTTTAGCAAGGTATTTCCAGAGCTAAGGACCAAGACAGCTAAGGGCATGGGTGTCACACGGCAACATGTTGACCTTAACTGAAATGCCCAGCAAGCTCCTTACTTCAGGGTTGAATAGGGTTGGGTGATAAATGTTGG